>NW_021604634.1:569998-592809 GCF_004785775.1 Grammomys surdaster | reverse complement strand
TCTCTCTCTGCCTCTCTGTCTCTCTCTGCCTCTCTGTCTCTCTCTGCATCTCTGTCTCTCTGCATCTCTGTCTCTCTCTGGATCTCTCTCTGTGTCTCTGTCCTTCTCCCTTTGGTTCTTTCCCCGATATCTTATCTCTGACTCTATCCCCCTTTCTCTCCTTGTATCTCTTACTGTCTCTTTATTGCTGTCTCTCTTTTCGTCTCTCTGTTCCTACCTCTCTGACTTTTGCCCTTCCTTCTTTTTTCTCTGTCTTTTCCTATTTCTCCCTCCTCTCTCTGCCTCATCCCTCCTTCCCTGTCTCTCCATCTCCTACACCATTTCTTTCATCATCATATTAACTATAACATTCGATATTTATTTATTTATTTATTTATGGAAAAGTATCTTTCTCTTGCTGAATGGAAACAGTGCTTTCCCCAGGACTGAGGCCCAGCTTTCCATCCTTCATACTGTTTCCTGTCGTGGGCATGCAGAACTAAAGTACTGCCCGTCGCATGTGGATGGCGGTCGGGAGATGCATTCATTTAAAGGACATCTCTTGGGAGGTGTGGCGAGGAGGTGACTCTTACCTGAGTCCTAAGCCAGAGGTGCTGGCCTCCATAGGAGACCCTTGTGGTCTCTTCCTCAGCAAGCCACTTCCTGTCCCCTCCTTCTGCTTCCTGTTTCTCTGCTGTCAAGGCCAAGCTGGAAATGGGGTTCATGACCTTCAGTTCATAATGTTCCTGAGGCACCAGCCATGGACTCAGCTCCACTCACAGCTGCTTCTGGGTCCAGGTTGCCACCTCTCCCAAATCTAGGAGTTTGGCAAGCTGAGAGCTGACCAATCAGACAGGGAGCTGGCCATGTGTCAAAGGTGGGCTTGCAGCTCAGCAAATGCCTTGTGTACCCATCTGGAAGCTAGGAGAAGGCTCCGGGACTTTCCCCACACTTTGCTCCCCACATGGTCTGTGCAGACATGGATTTATTTCTCTGTATGCAGCCTGATGACCAGGCCTTGATTCATTCAGAGACCTCTGACAGATCATCTAATTGTGCTTCTGTATGTGCACAAACCTTGACTTGGTGTCTCCTGTTTGTGAAGAAGGGGAAATGGAGACTGAGTCCTACAGGCCCTGACTCCTCTCCTGGAGAATGTCGCCACACATAGCAGGTGGGATTGCATCCCTGTCTTCCTTGCCTTCTTACCCAGAAGTCCCTGTACCTACATTCAAAGTTTGTTTCCTCACTTGGGGGCTCCTATCTCCCCAGTCTCCTCAGAGATCCCTTTCTTCACAATGGATCTCAGTCAGGGCAGCTAGCCACTCACTGTGCGTGACCCGTAGAAGCTCCCATGCTACCTAAGCCAAGGTAACGTACTCACAAAGGCTCTCAGAATACCTCTGGACCTCAGACCAAGTCCAGGGAGCCTGTGTACTTATCGTTCGCTGTCTGCATATTGGTCTTGATTCTGAAGATGTGTTTAAAGTTCCTCAGATATCAAATTTAAGGGAGTAGGGAATGCTGAAATTACAGAACACTGTCAGTAGGCCTTCAGGAGAAATTCCACAAATGGAGGCAACACATAGATGACAGGGTGGCGATTACACCCGCTTAAGGAGATAGATGGATTGTGAAGCCTTACTCGCTCTCTGATTCTGAGCCTCAAGGAAGAAAGCAAGTGAGATGATCTGCTGCAGCCCTGACTTCACCCCTGCAGTATTTCCCACACTTCACCCCTGCACTGTTGCCTATATTGCGCCCACAGAGTGGCCCACAAACAGGTGCGGTTACTACCTATCAGTTACAGAACTAAAACCTCGTCCTGAGAGCTAGCTCAGTCAGTTAAGCGCTTGTGGAGAGGATCTGAGTTCAATTTCCAGTGCCCGCATAACACAGAGGCTCATGGAGATCCCTGTAATTCCAGCACCAGGGAGGCAGACAGACAGAGGGATGCCTGGAGCTCATTAGCCAGCCAGCCTGGATCGCTTGACAAGTTTTTCAGTCAATAAGGGACCCTGTCTCAAAATAAGTTGATGGCATTCAGGAATGATAGCTGAAATTGTCCTCTGGCCTCCGCATGTTGGTGTGCACACATGTTGATGTACACACACTCACACATACAGCCTTCTCAAACCTATTGTAGGCCTATGATCTGTTAGATCTCTGGCCCCTCTGGAAGCCAAGTGGAAGTAGTGAGACTAGTTTAGAAGTTCCACACCCAAAATCGAACAATGGGTGACAGGGAGGGCCATACTCACTGTCCCTGTGAGTCAGGATTAGGGCTAAGCTCTGGCTTTTGAACATGAAGGATCTGAGATCACAACAAAACAGCCATGCTAGATGAGTGGGTGGCCTTCCCAGAAGACCGTCTCCCTCTAGCCCCAGATCCCTGTTGGCATGGGGACAGGGGCTGTGATGAAGGTGGCTCTTGGGACTGGTTCTCTCCACGCAGGCTGATAAATCTAGAGCAATGGATGAGGAGTTTCCTCAGAGGAGGTATGGGAAGCTTTCAGGGCAAGTATGTCCCAGCCTAGGGCCCCCCATATGATTTCTCACTGGTCCCTGAGAATGGTGCTTAGACAAGGCTTGCCCTATAGGTGGGGCTGGCCCCAAAGACGCATGGTCTTTGGGAGCCAGGATCTTTCAGTGAGCCTGGTGCTGGGCAGTTGCTAGTGGCCTGCATTAGCACACAGAGTCAATTAGAGCAGGTGCACACCAGTCCTGTTGATTTGATTTAGGTCTGAGGAAGGCTCCAGTAATGTGCAATTACAAAGAATTTAATGGCCCTTTATACTGAATGCAACTTCCATGGCACCTAATATACTTTGATGAATTGCTCATTATGTGCTGTGTTGGAATAACCTCTGTAAAGATTAATAATTGGATAATCAATACAAAAATTCAATCTTGGGATTTTTTTTTCTCACCACTCCAGGGTCAATATGTGCTCAAGATCACAGGGTCTCCTTTGCCTGCTTGTTTCTGACTCTTTCTTCCCTCTCCTTGATTTCCAAGTTAGGAATCTCTGCTTTCTGTACAGGTCTCAGAATAATGAAGTGGGGACTGTGACAGATCACACTTGTCAGCAGTTGGTGGCTAGGCAGATCTGCCTTCCAAGTGGCTTCAGTAGGGCATGGAGGGCCACACAGGGTCCCTGAGTATAAAACCCCCACTGCTCACACAATGTGGGACTCGGGAGCAGGATCTGCATGCGCATCACTTGAATTCCCATTCTGGTGTCTGAGGATGACCCAGGCAAGCTATATCACCCCCACAGACTCAGAACAACCAGGCCCAGCTGCTGCCCTGAGGTGACCCATGTTCAGTAGAGGAGCTCAAGTGGCAGCCTCAGGTGGTCCCAGGGCTTGGGATCTCTGCATTCATTGTGTGTACCAGGCTCTAAAGCTGAGGGCTGGAGGGTAGCAATGTCCTGCTCAGCTTAGCCTCTGTACAGGGATTGAGACTGCCGGGGAAGCCAGCAGCCTCTTCAGCCTTCTCACTCACCCATCCTCCTTCCCAAATACCATCTGCTGCTACATCCTGAGAATCATCACGCATCCCCAAAACCTCACCCAAAACATCACCTTCAGCATCTCGATTTCAGTTTTTAAGAAACAAATTCATGGGGCCAGAGATGTGGCTCGGTTACAAAGCACTGGCCGCTCTTCCAGGTTCCTAACAACTACATGGCTGTTCATACTATAGACAACACCAATCTCAGGGGATCTGATACCTTCTTCTGACTTCTGTAGCTACTACATACACGTGGTATGGAGACACTTGCAGGCAAAACACTCATACGTATAAAATAAAAAGGAGAATGGAACAAATTCATAATCGCTTCCTGGGATTTGGGCAATATTTGGAATATTTTGAAAGTGGGGAAATGGAAAATATGTTTTCCTAGAGGGTGTACACTTGGTATCCCATGGAGCAGCAGAGGAGAAATGTGTTTAGGACATCTTGCTGAGACCTAAGGACACACACAGCTTCAGGCTCTCCTGGTCTCCTCTGTGGACAGTGTCAGGATTATAGATCAGCCAGAACCTGAGTGCTCTGACTCCCCTCATGCTTGTAGAAGGTATGGACGGAACAGAGTCCCCTATCCCAGGCTACAGCCACTGTGACCAACTGGGCTGCATGAGGGGTAGGGGACCTGTGGCTCTGAAAGGCTGAGGATGTCAGGCCATAGGGTGGTGCCAGGTCCTAGAAGTTACAGGCATGGTGCCCACATTGTTTTCACCTCATATAGGAAATGGGTCAGTTACATCAAGAGGAAGATTGAGAGGAAGGTATGTGTTGCCAATCAGAGTGTGTGTGTGTGTGTGTGTGTGTGTGTGTGTGTGTGTGTGTGTATGCACGCGTGCACACACACGTGCCAGAAGTCAACCTTAGGTATCATTTCTCAGGAGCTACCAACCTTATTGTTTGAGAGAGTCTCTCACAGGCCTAGGACTTTCTGGCTGGCCAGTGGACCCCAGGCATCCTCCTGTCTCTGGCTCTTCACCTCTTCATCTGTTGCACACCCTAGCATATGGCTATTTATGGGGTCCTGGGGTTTGAACTCAAGTCCTCATGCTTGCATGACAAGCACTTTACTGACATCTCCCTAGCACTCCGGTGCCTTCTTGGAGAGGTGCTTATCTTCAAATGGGAGTGGTCCCAGCAGACATAGGACAAGTAAGGTAGATTCCCCCACCCATCGCCCGCACTTCACTTCTGTCAGAGACAGATACACGCCTACTGCATCTGCCTGGCCAAAGGCCAAGGCTGCTGGGTTGTCAACATCAAATCCCAACGTCTTTCTCTGTACCTTTTCGTAAGCGACTCTTTGCTTACACAAAAGAAAGTGATCACACCTGACAGAATTATTGATAATTCTTAGGTAATCTGAGGTTCTAGTTCAAGGTCAAATGAAGCAGGCTCTCTCCCTCCCCCCCCCCGCCCCCCCCCTGTAAGCATAGGAAACAGGCAGCCTAGAGCTGTCTGCTTTGCTGAACGAGCAGACCTTCTAAAATCCAGCACCCGGCAGACACCTCACACTTAGCATTGCTGGGGACACTCAGCTGGGGTCTTCCCAAACTCCAGGTGGGATCCAGGCTACTGGAGTGCGGCTTCTGAATCTTGATGCAGCTACCTTGACTTATTCTCCCTCTGTATTTCAAAACAGCACCATGTGAATCCCACTGTTTCTTCCAATGTGCCGAGAAGGAAGGAGAGCCTGCCATTGTCTTTGCGCCAAGCCCCTGGCCCGTGCTGAACAGGCCAGAGCAATTTGGAGACGCCAAAGTGGAAATTCATACTGGTCGTTCTTCAGGGTCACAGGCTTTGGTTTCACTTAAACTTTTTTGTTTTCTTTTTCAATTCCATTAATTCTGTTGAACGGTAATTTCATAATTTGGGGAGATATGTTTTGTGTTTTCTAACAACTCAAGGAAAGCCCTGGAAAAAAAAAAGTACTTGCTGGTGGTTTAATGATGCTGTTGAGTAATTGCTGAATGGAATTTGGCACAGATAAAATAGCAGCACAGATGATATGGAAACATTCTCCAGCCTGCATCAGCTGGATGGCCAGGCCTGTGGAATCTCCCGCCACGTGGCCAGCCCCGCTGGAGTTTCCACACGGCTGTCTGCGTGCTCGGGAGTTTTCAGGCTAAATAGGGAAGCAGGCTACCTACGGTAGGAAAATCATTCCGTCTTAACGGCTGACAGTCCCATGTAGCAGCAGCGCCCGTCAGCGCGAGCCCGGCTCCAGGTGGAGGGTCATGTTTTATTAAAACCGTGACTTGTTGTCACTTGTCCTTCCTCTGTCCCTCTCTCCCCTTCCAAAAATAGCAAGCCCCGTGGCGGTGGCTTATTATGATTAAAAGATAAAAATAAGTGGAGGCTGAGATAGGCCGAGGAAAGACGAGCGTTTGCTTTTTAATGAAAGCTGAGAAGCTGTGCTACTTCTACTACTTCCCAAACCAAGTTTGAGAAAAACAGAAGGGAGGACCACATGCGGACATGCTAAAAGTGTGCGTTTTCCAAGCTGAGGTGGTCAGGACACACATCGATAACACGTGTCCCCTGCATGGTTCACAGACATGGCACAGACTCGGGCACTGGACAGTTGTGGGCATGCAGACTGCTGGACATGGGATGACGGCCGGTCCAAGTGTGCACTTGTGACGGAGTCTCCACCATAGACTCTCAAGAGCAGAGGTGCTCAACCTTCCCAATGCTGTGACCCTTTAATACAGTTCTTCACATTGTAGTGACCCCAAACCATACATTTATTTAGTCACTGCTTCATAACTGCAAGTTCGCTACTGTTAATAACTCATAGTGTAGAGATCTGATATGCAGGAGAGCTGATATTCAATCCCCAAAGGGATCTTGACCCACAGGTTGAGAACCACTGTTCTAGGAGGTTGTGTCTTCTTGAGAAATCTAAAAATTCTAAGAGCATGGACCCGAGCTACCCCTGGATGGCACCAGTATGCCGACAGTGGGATAAACATGTCTCCTCTTCCCGCTTCCTGCCCTCTGCCCTCTGAATCACATGGCCTTTTCTTACTTACCTCCTGTATAATACAGTACTCCATGTAAGACCAAAGTCTGTACACACAGTGTCTAGAAACATCAAGAAGTCTCCACCCAGCAGCTCGCTGAGAATACAGAGAGGCAAATACATGCATCATGCCCCCTGGAAATGAAAGTTAATGCAACGGAAATGTGTGTTCACTGAGAGTTTCAACCACCATAGTTACAGGCCTCTCTCATTCTAAGAACTGTTACATTGTTAAAGTTCAAGGCGGCCAATACAAGGCGCTTCTTAGAGGTTAGCATCAAACTCAGCTTTAGTTATTTCTGGTTCTGCTCACCTAAATCGCTCTCCTCTTAGGCTCCAGGTCTAAGTTTAGCTACAGGTTTTAGCTAAAGGTGCATTTTCTGGGAAGGTTAACGAATACTTTTTGTAATTATCTTTTAGTCATAGGAATGGGGGAGAATGCCCTTCCTGTTTGGTTTTACTCTTTACAGAGTTATTTTGGCTTCTCTTAAAAATAAAAATATTCTCAATGGCTTAAAGTCTGGGGAAAACATTCATTTTTCTGTCCCTCAGAGGAAAATGGAGTCGGCAAGTGACCATTGCTTTTGTGGTGCATGTTTATTTATGCAGTGTGTCAACCCATATGGGAAGGTCCATGGGACCCCCACATGGTCTAATGTGGGGTTCTGTAGAAAGGATGAAGAGGGAGCGCAGAGGAAAGCCCTCTATTCAGAAAAGAAGGTGCCTTCGTGCCTGCAGGCAGCACTTGGGTTTGTGCCCTGGGTTCCTGAGACTAGAGGGACAGCTCCTTTCCTTGTTGGAGCCAACTGCACTGCTGAGGGGGCGGGCTTTGTGTCATTAAGTGAGCAGTGTCTGTGTTAGCGGAGAAAAGTGTTTAGATACCACAGCCACAGCGGTTTGTTGTTGTTGTTGTTTGTTTGTTTTTTGAAAGCATAGCCATTATCTGTGTTTATTAAACATTTTAAATGTGAAAGTAACGGCATCACTTGGGCTGAAGGTGGTGAACCAGAATTCTAATTCTTGAAGTTTAAATCTAGTGTCTAAGAATGAGAATCAGGCATCTGAATATCAACAGAAATATTTTTTACCTGTCTGTCCCGGTTCCTCATTCCCCAGGCTGAGGGCTACCCCCTCCCCAGCACGGTGGTATTCAACTGGTCTCTTAACCTGTTTGGGTCACTGCTCAGCCCCAGATAGTCCCACCAAGAAAGAGAGACAAATGGAACATGTGGGCATGTGGGAGACCGGGTAGAGGCGGCTCAGCTCTGCCAAACCACCATTTTCCCAGCTTGCCAGATCTCATGGCTGCATCTGACAAAAAAGAGGCTTACAAAGCTAACCTTAGCACTGACCTGAAAACCAAGCACGGATATGTGCTCTGATAACCAAGACACACATGTTCACGGCAAGGAATGTGGAGGATAGCATACCCAAGTCCAAGGGGAAGGTGCACGACCTTTGGGTGGCCATTTTGAGCCCTGTGCACAGGTTTGGCTGTGGAGTGCGGCTCTGTTCTGCTTTGCATTCGATTCAGACCTCGTGACTTCCAATCCACTGCCGGGGCTTTTCTGCCTCCCCCCCACCCCCCGACAGTCAGCGACTGGAAAATTCACCAGAGAACACTAGCACCCTGTGACTGTCACAGCCGAGGACTTGGATGAGTACAGTGGGCATGCACCACCATTTTGTCCTGGAAACCACTTCTATTCCCTAAGGGAGTCACAGTCACTCATCCTATGACAGACTGGGAGCTCACACACCCATGGGCTGCTTCCCACCTGTCCTGCCTTCCCTCTCCACTTGAGGACCAGTCAGTCTGACCACCAGGGTTTGTCTTCAGAGTAAGATTCATAGTGACATAGGACTCCTGCGAGCCACACAAGATGAACCTCATGAGTTGATCATCCCAGACGTGGTGGGCACTTGGGGACATTAGGTGAGTTAGTGGGGAGGCGAGGCTAGGTACTCTTAGTGGAAGCAGGCAGCTATCATTCCTGATTGGAAACGTTCACTCAGGGCCCATTTCTTTCTCCATTTAATGACGGATGGACATAAAAAAAAAAAAAAACCGAGAGAGCCTGCTGCCAGCTGCCGCCTTCACTGCCTCACCTCCCAACGCCAGATTCCCAGGCCCAGGGTAGGTTTTCTAAAGAAAGGTCTTCCCACAGACTACTCACATTTGAGTGAGGCCCCACCTAGTCTGTAGGTGCTCCCAGGAAATATGTGGAAGGATTGTGCCTTCTGCAAACAGTGCCGGGGTATTTTCTTACAGGCATATGGTGGGTTTAAGCTATCACCTTCTTCCTAGGGTTTCTTCGTACCCCTGTTCTGGTCACAGGACATCCTGCATCTTGGTGACAAGCTGGACTTCAGATCTCAGGCTTTCCCCTGGGACAGTTACTTTCTGCTGCAGCTCACAGCAGGCTCGTTGCTACTCTCTGCGGTGGGACTCCACCATGGTCAGTTTGCAGGAGTGTCGATAAGGTGTGAGGAGGGAGTGGATTGAGTCCTCAAAGGGCAGGACTGGAGAATGTCAAATTTTACAATGAGGCAGGAAGCAGAGGTGTTCCCACTGAGAAACGGTGGGGTCCCATGCAGTGGGAGCCTTCTTTTAAAGCTTCCCTCATCATCGCTTCCTGACTGTTCACACCAAGGAGTTACCCTCCAGACTTGACTCCTCCACACTGCAGCATCCTGAATGAAGTTTATCAGAGAGGATGCCAGCAACATCTTCTCCCCAGCACCAATTTAACTACCTGCATCTCTGGGGTGTATTTGTTCGCTGGCTGTCTGCCCAATAGAATCAAGATACCGACTCTAGGACTGTGTGACAGCTCAGGCTTCATGTGGTTCTTTGATTGCTTACCTCAGTCTGCCCACCTTTGACTTAAGAGCAGGACAGCTGACTGAAACAAACCAACGACCCAGCTCTTTAGCCCATCAGAGCCTGGTGCTCACTGTGAACTGGCAATGGGGCACAGCGGACACTCGGGGCACAGCAGATGCTTGGTGCTTTGTTCCAGTTTAAGAGATGCAGTTGTCAGGGAAAGAAGGTGACTATAAGCCTTGCCTCAGAGACCGGAACTCTGTGCCCTGGGGAGCTCTGCAAGTTAAAACCTTGAAGATTGGGGAGGAGTGAGAGAGGGTTGGGAGGGTGGAACTGGCACAAGAGCTCAGAAACCTGTACTCCTTTGCTCTTTATCACTTTCTCAGCAGGCCCTGAGCAACCACTCTAGGCTTTTCCTGAGTTTCCTGGTGCAATGTATTTTTAAAATTCTCACCTAACCCTGTAGACTCTGCAGTGGGGACACAGGCAGTAGGAGAGGAGAGAGCTGGTGGGACTCCGCAAGGTATGGGAGGCATAGACCCAGACCCAGCTCCAGAGGCCACAGCATCCTCACTGGCAGCTGGAGAACAAAGGTCAACAATTACCAGTTGACCTTCTTTGGAGTCTCTCTATAACAGAACTGGTTACTTCAGTATCTGCCTTGTCCCCCTATGATTGCTGCAAAGACCCCCTCCCCAGTACAGACAAGAACTTGGACCTCACAAAAGGTGAATAAATGGCAGCCAAAAAGCATTGCTCATTCCTCCAACTTAGGCCCTCCATCAATTCTAGAAACCAGGAGTTCATAAAATGTCAAGAGACTTTACCTAAAAGCTTTCTCCTTTAGAGGCCAAGCTAGAGGCAACAATGTGTCTGCTCTTGTGAACACTGGCTTACAGTCTTCTCAGCACTTACACAAAAACCCACAGATAACCAAAGATCTGGCTCTCTTGGGCACCTGAGATTGCTCTATAATAAAAAAGAAGACAGTAGCTGTGCCCAAGGGCAGTAGTCTCCCCGGGAGGACTCTGCCTCACTTGGGGAGGACTTTCTGCCTTGCAGGTGATTTGCACAGCTTGTAAGTGGCTACCCAAGAAGCCTCTGTGCAAGGCATAGAACTTCATGAAGATTTACAGGCACTACCAGCACAGGTAGAGAGCGACGCTCGTACTAGCAACTCTTTAGTTTTGATACTTGAAAAAAAAATTGCTGACTTTCCATTTCACTCAATTCCAGGCATGCACACAGGGGAGGGTTTGAGCGTGGGTGTGTAGATGTGATTCGTAGGGACACACACAGCCTGTGGGCACATCCCAGGTTATGGTACCAATTCAAAGTGCCACACGCATACTTTAGAGGGAGAAAAAAACCAATAGTTTCCACCTTAGGAGCATTTTAGAGAAAAATCAAATATAAGGGAAAAAACCTTCTTACTTATTAAATTGAATTGTGGTCTAACAGTTTGCCACATCCTGTTAAGGGACATCTGACTAAGTGAGCAGAGGTTCCTCTTTCAGGCGAGTCGTAAGGGTCACATGTCACCTGCAGTTCAAAACACCTCTATAAAGAGAAGCCTTCGTGTCAGTGGAAAAGCTGAATAAGAAGATGGAAATTATCAGTGGAGAGAAGACACGGTGGGAACTCGTGGGTGTCATGGCCACAGCTGTATCAGAGAGAAAGCCAGCCCAGAGGAACCAGCAGAGCTAGGGATATGTGGGCTGACAGGGACCCGGGGTGGTGACCTCATGGAAAAGAAAGTGGTGGCAGGGGAAGAATGTGGGGGTCAGTAGTTGGTCAGGGTAAGAATGTGGGGGGGGCTCAGTCACTGGTCAGCCATCTGTTAACTACACCACCTCAGCATCCCTTACCCACCTATAAAATGGAAGTACAGGTGACTTCACAGACATGTTCTATAAATAGTTGGGTGGTATTTCACGGTTGCAGCACTATCTCTTCCGGCAGTGTGGAATGCCATTAGAAAGCAGGTGTCCATCTTCAATGTTCCACTCAGTTCCATAGGCAGCTTTGGGGAACATCTTACACTGAAGGATGTTTGTGTTTGTGACACGTCACGATCCTAACTGGACACTGCAAGTCAGGGAAACAGTGGGATGTACTTCTAGCCACAAGCGTTGGGGTAGAAAAGCTATAGTCAGTGACCTGAACCCATACAACAGGTGCACAGCAACACGGGGGAGCTCTCCTGAGAACTCAGTGCTTAGCCCCAAACAAGAAAGCCCAGTAGACATTTGCTGGCTTACTGCTGCCTCCAGCTGGGGACCTGTTTGGCTGAGACCACTGAGTAATTCCCCATCTCTCAGTAGGGCTCTCCCTTTGAGGCTCAGGTGCCCCAGTGGGCAGCAGGGGGAAGCCCACACCTCATGTTTCTTCCTCTTTTACCTTTAAAGCATTTTTTGTGGTCTTTTCAGGCCCATGAGCAACTAGAAGCTTCTCAGCTGCTCTGCTCCATGTCTGACCATCCGTCACCCTCATCCCTCAGAACTCCATCCATCATGGTTGCTCTTCGGACCTTGTTTTTGACCCCTTGTTAACACTCCTCAAACATCTCTCATGGGCCACCATCACCTACCTCAGGCCACACAGTTACTCCTCAGACTTCCCTCCTTCAATTGTTGGATCCACCAGGATTCTCTCTTAAATTGTCTTTATTCCTCCGAGCTCCTTGTGTCTTATATCTTAGTGTTTCTCGGACTGCCCTTCTCTCATCAGCAACATTTCTCCTCAGTCCTCCTTGTGTGTGTGTGTGTGGGGGGGGCGGGTCAGACAGAGACAGAGAGATAGACAGAGAGAGACAGAGAGACAGAGACAAAGATGTATATGTGTCTGTGTGTGTGAGAGAGAGACAGAGAAAGACAGAAACAGAGAAACAGAAACAAAATATATATGTATGTGTCAAAGAGACAGAGAGACAGAAAGAAACAAAGTGTGTGTGTGTCTGTGTGTGTGTCTGTGTGTGTGTCTGTGTGTGTTTGTGTGTGTGCCTATGGCATGTGTGGAGGCCAGAGGAATATTGGGGTATCCCTCCTTATCCCCACCTCCCTCCCATGAAATAGGGTCCCACTGAACCTGACCTAGGCTGGCAGCCGGCCAGCCCCTGTGATCTTCCTGACCCTGTACCTCACACTGCTGGGGTTACAGGGGTGCAGCCACACCTGGCTCTTTCTCATGAGTGTGCTATGCTGGGGACTTGAACTGGAGTCTTCACACTTGAGCAGTAAGCACTCTTCCTCCCTGAGACTTGTCTTCAGCCCCCTGCCATCCTACCTTGTCTTTCCTCATGCCTTCCTGGCTCTCCTCCTCACCACTGTTGCTCCTCAGATCCCTCCATTCTTGTCACTACCCTCAGGCTTGCCTCGTTCATCTCAACCTTTCTCTTCACATCTCCTCTCATTACTGTTCTTCAGACTCCTCGTCACCATTAAGCACCACTAACGGGAGGAGCAGTCTGTTCTTCCATCTATGCTACCACTTAATGAGCAACACAATGCCGGTTCTCTCCGCGTAATATGTTTGAAGGATGCCTGGCTTCTTGCACAGAGTCCAGTTAAAACGTATCTGGAGCCCATGATATGTTTCTCCCTCACTTCTGCCTCTGAACAGTGGTTCTTCTCCTAATCTTGGCATTTCATACTCTACAGACATCTTTCCCAACCCCACATGTCCACCCGCCCCCGCCCCCAGCTCGGAAACAGTCACCAGTTCAGAGCCCCAGGTGAGGGTACTTGTCCTAACCCTCCCCCACCTGGGAACCCAGTCTGGACAATGACCACCCAGAGCCCTAATGCACTCAAGGCTTGGGGACAGTGTGAGACAAATGGGACTCCCTGGCAGTCAGACGAAGCTGTCTGTCACCGGAACAAAGATGGGTGTGGCACAGTGGAGGCTGCTGTGGCTTGTCTCCACCTCCACACAGAGAGCAGAGAGCCTCTGCACATAGTTCTGAGCTTCATCAAGTATCCAAGTTCTTCTAACTTGGCCCCAAGATATCGTAATTTCAGGCAAGCCTTTTTTTTTTTTTTTCACTGTTAAAAATGAAAAAGAAACTCTAAAGAAATGAAATCCGTGGTCTTTCTTGGTCAACTGTTCTTTGATTGGACTCTGAAGAAGTAGAGTATAAATTAGGCAGGAGCCCCTTGCAGGAGAGCTGCCCTAGTGGAAGGGGAAGAGAAGCTAATCGCCTCTTAATTCCGGGTACCCCTGACTTACGCTGGGGAGCCAAACACGAGCTCAGCCTGAAGAGGCTGGTAAGACCAGTAAGAAAAGCTGTGTGGACTCAGGAAGGACTTAGGAGAGACCTGTGACAGTGGCTTGTACTTCATAGCGCAGACAGCCCTTGGTCCTCCTGGGGTCTCTACTGCCTACCTGCTTCTCAGGGCTGTGCAGCCGCCCTGCACCCACACTCCAGTATCATGGAAAATGCTGGTAGCTAAGGAGCTCCCAGGGCGCACTCCAGGGACAAGTTGAGTCCTGATTGCTGGTCCCAGACCAGCCTGTGAGCACCTGGGCCTTGTTATTCCTCATTAGTGGCTGAGAAGTCACAGGGCCAGAGGGAGCGTGCCTACCTTCTGGTATTTTCCACACCGAAGGGTGGGCCCTCTCAACAGTGTGCTTGGTGCTGTGGTCAAGGATCAATCCTGAAGCTCCTCAAAGGGGCCCAGGAGTGCCTGCCACCCCTCCCCACCCCCAAAAAGCTGACCAGGAAGCAGCCATGGTTCTTATTTGTAAGTGTGACTTTTGAGGGAGCAGTCTCAGGAACAGCAAACCCACCAGGGAGTCCTGGAGTGGCAGTGGCCCTGGTATAGGGAGCCTCATGGTTGTTAAGTCTCTTGCCAAGCAGCCCCTTTGGGGCGAGCTGAGCTCTGTGTGCGCCAGGCTTCCTTCTGCTATCAGTTCTCATGACACAATTCCTGGTTTCCCCAACTGCGTTTTATTATTGTTATGCTTAAAACTATTGCTGAGGAAGGGGTGTTGAAAGGCAGCTTAGGGAAGGGAGTGGTGATGAAACGCACGCCCCCTGATGGCTCCAGGAAGCATCCTCAGACAGGCTGGGGCCTCCGAGGGTGAGCTCCAGGGGCTTATCTAGGTACAGGCGGGGGCTCCAGCCCATGGGGAAGGGAAGCCCAGGCAGTTCCGTGACGTCAGTGTGGGTGCCCTGCCTTCAAACTCTGTTAGAAAAATGGGACGTGGTGACAGCCGCCCAGTGACATTTCCTATCTCAGTGTGGATCAGGTGGCTGGGCAGAGAGAGACAGGGTGGAAAGGGAGGGATGTTGTGCTGTTTGCTGGCGATGGCCTTCCTTAGCTTCTCTCATTTCCTGTCCATCTGCCAAAAATCACACACTGATAGTGGCCATCACTGGCTTGTGGGGGCCAGTGTGATTTGACCTGCTTCAGAAAAACAAATGAAGTGCCCCAAACAAAGGGAGGCCCATGGCCATAGTAGGTCCCACTACGCTTTGTCTCCTCCATTGAGCATGTTCTAGGAGATGTTATGGTGTGTCACTGTTTTGTTTTACAAACTTAGGAAACATCCTGGTGTTGACTCCTGTCCTGGAGATAGCGTTCTGCGGCATCTAAGCGTCACAGACGAAATATAACACATTAGAAATGTGTGGTTGTTGGCATCCCTGCTATTGGAGGTTGGCAGTAAGGCACCATTTCCCTAATACTCTCCTCTCGTTTTCTTGCAGTAAATGAGATCATACGTAACGACCTCTCCAGCACGATCCCCCACTCCTAATTCAGCACATCGGCGCTGGCAGAAACTGTGAGGAGTTGGCTCAGCGCAGACAACCGCGCTTCAGCAAGCGAGACTTTGATGAGATAAACTGGACCCACATCTGGTACCACTCAGAAATCCCAACTTACTGAACGAACGCTAGGAGCTTATGTCTGAAGAAGTAGCTCTCCAACAGGGACGGAGGAGCAGGAGAGGGGCCCACTGCATCTCCAGAAAAAAAACACCATCTCAAGGAAAGGGAAGGGCTGGCCAGTGAGGCCAGGGGCAGATGCTGGCCCACAGTGTCGCAGACTAGCCCCAAGCCTGACCCTCCTGCCCACTGGATTAAAACACTGGAAGTGCCTTATTTAGTCTGACCACCACACCAGGGCATATGGAAGTGAGCATTGAATTTCCTACCATGAGAGTATTTGTGGGAGCCAAAAGCTATTAAAGAATACTTCCTTAGGAGGCTTTATCCTTTGTATTAATTGATAGGATTCTAATGAGGTACAGCCTCCTACTTATCTCTAACCTTTCTGGCTGCCCTACACAACTTGCCTGCCTTATCCAGTGCGTTTTAGAGGTCTTCCAGCCCGTCTTTCATAATCAGCCCTCTCCTCTGTGTGACTGAAACCGCAGGTTTGTTAATAATAGCATGCTGGGATTCTTGTTCTTAATCCAGCTTTGAACATAGTGAAGGAAGTTGAACAGCACAAGACAGTCCTGGACAGAACAAAACCTGCCTGCTACAGGACAGAGCTTGTGTTTGCATGCGTGTACATATAGGCAGATATTTATGTATAGATATCCAAGGACGGAGATGGCAGTGGCCAGTCTGTGCCCAGCAGGGGCTTCCATGTTAGCAATAACCAGTATCCACCTTGAGAATGGACCTCAGAGTCCAGACCCAACTTTCGATCACCTTCCATCAGGGTCTGTCACCTCTGTACAGGCAAGTGGCCTTTTCTTGTCTTGTGCAGTTACTGAGCACTCTAAGAGCTGTGCTCAAATGCCCATCGGCTACCAACTGACAAAATCTGAAAGTGGTTGTAAATAACCATTACAAAAGGAGTGTAATATATTTGTTCAATTATTAGATTATTATTTCACAGAAGCCTTATAGCTCTCTGCTTCATCTAAGAAAATAATTACCAAAAACAATGTTTCTAAATGCAGTCTGTGGATCGTGTGTTTTCAGATTAGTTACTGGTAACAGATAGGCTGGTGTCGGCTTTGTGTAATTAGCTGCTTATTACAGTTACTAGCAGTGACCTATTATTTCTTATAACCAAAAAAGCATGGTTTAATTAAAACATGTTTAATGATTGTGCCTTAGGAGTTAATGCCCCCTTATGGAACATGCCTGAATTGCACCTGTGGGTGGAAGTTTTAAGTTACTCACAGACAGACGGACTCATGACAGGAAAAGCTCTCTCACAGGAAGATGCATCTTCAAAATGTCCGTCTGTACGATGGTGGCTTACCTTTTCCAACTCACAGAAACAAACAAATGTCTGAAAGCCATATTGAACGTTTTCACACGACTGTGAAGAGCTGACGAGTGCCGCCATGTACACACATAGCTCCAGGCCGCCTGCAGGCTGCCTCCCGCCTGCCTCTAGTACGTACCCTGTGTTTCTTAGCATCATGGAGTTGCATGAACCATTCTTAGTAGACTGTCATATGAAAGCAAGCGTTTGATATTTGTGTTGGCTATCTTTGTAGTTAGGAGATGGATCCAATAAAGCAGTATTTTTTTTCTTTTTTTCTTTTTTTCTTTTTTTCTCTTTTTGCTGGACAGTCTGTGTGAGCGTCGTTGTGGGTCACTCTGCTACACTGTGATCGAACGTAGGGATCTGTAACCAAGTGTTTTGCAACATGGGTCTGGCTGTTTCTGTGTCATCTAAACACAGGAAGAAGTGTGTCTTGCCCTTCCTGAGAGAGAGTAGGTGTTTAGTGGTGTTCTCGGAGCATTGTAAACAAAGCACTACAAAAATGCTCATCCAGGCTAGGTGGGGAAAGAACTTCTGCTTACGCCAAAATACTTTCACTCAGAGAGAGATTCTGGGTGAGGCTCTGACCACCCACATGTTCTCATGTTGCTTTAGTAAGAGAGTGTGTGGGCTTCAGATGACATAGCCAAGGCCTTCCCTCTCCACTTGCTACACCACTACTCTTCTCTTCCCCACACGGACCCCTCTTTAAGCCCTGGTAAGTAACTCTATTGAGATTCTCACAGATCACAGAGACATGAGACTGCTTAAATTAGTGTTACCAACCTTAAGTGTCTCCACAACAATATTCTTCCTCCAGGACTCCAATGCCTAAATCCTTGCATCCTTTACTAAGAGGTTTACAGAGTGACTTATAGTACTCAAGTAATTAAAGTAACGCATATATGTTCACCTGCCAGGATGCTACCTTGAGGTTATTTGAAGTAAGCTTTGCCACAAGCTCACAGGGCCTGCCCAGCAGAGGGCTATGTGGGAGGAGATGGACAGCTTATTATATTCAGAGCTTTTGATCTGTGGGTGAATGGTGAGGCTCAGGTCTAGGATTCTGGGTCTAAGGGAGCAACAGACTTGTGTGTGTGCAGAACAACTCTGAAGCTACCTGTTCCCCTGCTGTTCTGGGGACTGGCCCAGTTGGGCTTTGAGGATAGTGGCTTTGTGCAAGGTAGACGGTGCTGGGAGCTGACCTGACCAGCATGTGCTTTCTAAGTTCCCGTTTCCCCCAATCCCAGTAGTAAAATGTTATATCTCTCCAAATGCACATAAATTTATAAAATTATGGATGAATTCTGCCCTGGAATCTGGGATTCTATAAATTACACTATTAGGTTTTGAACCTTTTAGGTTTATTTTGGTCAATGAGAAAATGTTGAGGAATTTCTTGATTCACTTGTAGCCAGCAGGTTGAGCATGTCAGCAGGAACATGCTAGGGCAGTTGTCTGTGTCCCTCTTAACTCCCAGAGCAAACCTGCCATTCTTGGGGGGAGGGGAGAGCCAGGAGAGGGCTCAGTTTACCTGGGACTACTAGGCCCTCAGAAGCATGTCATGCTCTGCTGGATGCTGGCTTCTCACAGTGTCTTTCCTCAGTGACCAAAATCACCCAGGAGCCTTAAGGACAGGTAGATTTCCTTAGACTTATAGAATATGAGAAAGAAATACAGCAGCACAGAACAACCCCATATCTGCCTCGTTTCTGACCTGAGACTTTGCGATAAAGACTCAGTTAAGTATACAATTTGTCCTCGTGATCAAGTGCATACTGAGCAAATGTCCGGATATCTGGGGTCCAGCTGCCTGCCCTGGAGTCTTCCGACCTGAGTAGCCAAGGTTGATTGACAGTACAGTTCACCATCTCCTGCTGATGAACAAGGCCATCCTGAGGCTTCTGACCTCACCTGTGAGTACAGCCCCAAACCTCCTGCTTACCTTTGTGACTATAACTGAACAGGCTTTTTTCAGTGCCAATAAAGTGTTTGTAAATGTGTTCCCCATAGAGGGCATAAACTGTATTTGGGAGTGTCTATATACTAGGAGATCTTCAGGGAGGAAGCTGAGGCAGAGGTAAAGAACTCATTTATAGAAGTCTTTCATCGGTCTTTCTGTGTATGTGTGTTTGTGTATGTGTATGCACATGCATGAGTGTAGAGGTCAGATGATAACCTTGGGTATTGTTCTTCAGGAGCCCAGGAGCAGTTCACCTTGTTCTTTTGAGACGGGGTCTCATTTACTTGGCTCTTACCAATCATGTTACACTGTCCACAAGTTCTGGGAACCCACCATCTCTACCCACCAGGGTTGGGATTCCAACTGTGTACTAATGTGCCTGTTTTGTTTAAATATGGGTTCTGGGGATCAAATCCAGCTCCCCATACTTACAAGGTGAGAACCTTACTGTCTGAGCCTTGGTTTTGGAATTCACAGAAGGTGGAGATAGCCATTTCTTTTAGTGTGAAGCACTGCAGCATTTGTGTGTGTGTGCACGCACGTGTGTGTGTGTGTGTGTGTGTGTGTGTGTGTGTGTGTCTGTGTGTGTGTTCACAGGACATGTGCCCCCTATGTACAGTTCCAAAATTTCCTCAATATCCCCAAAGCAAAGTCTGCACTTGTTACTTGTTCCTGGGCCCCTACATAAAGATACTTAGCTCTGTCCTCAGTAAATTTTGTCTTGGGACTGTTGACATAAATGGGCTTATACCACATTGTCCTGTGAACCTGGCTCATCTCTGTGGCAGGGATACAAGGTATTGCCTGTCAGTGTGTTGTACCCACGCTCATGGAGCCACACAACCTGCACTGTACATCCTCCAATGCCACTTTCTCATTCCCCACAGGCAGGCTTGACTGCTTTTCACCTCCAGCTTCTGTGAGCACTGCTATCATGAATGCTCACACATGTGAGCACTGCTACTGTGAATAGTCACACATGCGTATTCTCAGTTCTGGGGCAGACACTGAGGAGGAGAGCCCCTGGCCGTATGGCAACTGAATGCAAGTTTACAGGACTCTTTAAATCATCCATCCCTGAGACAGACTCGGCTCACTAACCTAATTTGGAATTACACATGTGAAGCACATCATATTTATAATTCTTTATGCCAAAAAAATTAAGTTAGGCCAAAGATGACTGAATGTTTGCTTAGACGGAAGCTGAAAGCAGGCCCTTAGCCTGCCTGGGAGGACTCTCAGCAGAGCTGGCCCATCTAGGGATTCTGCCGGGAAGCTGGGACCACAGAGCTACGTGAGTCACTCGTATGGTGCCAGCTGAACCCCTGGTGACACTCCTACTTCATACACAAACGAACACAGTGAAGAAAAGAGCCAAGGTAAAGACTTCCAGAGTTGGAAGGAGCAATCCCAGAGTGAAAATGTCCTCAAATGACAGTCACTGTGGAGATGGCAAAAGGAAGAAACCCAGTCCTCACAGTCTCCTCGTGAGGTTCAGAGCAATTGGGATTGGATGTAGGTAACTATACCCACAACTCCTGTTTGGACATTGGGCCTAGGGAGTAGGTAGCTGAAACCACAGACCGTCTATGGACACTGGAGCCTTAGTGTGGACAGGGGTACCCACAGCCCCTCTGTGCACACTGAAGCACACATGAACAGCGGTGTGCACAACCCCTCTGTGGGTTCTGGGGTCTGGCTTTCTCTAGCCAATGCTCGGATGCCGTTTGCAATGCTGTGGGGAGAGATCTAACTAGTGATCTTTGAGGAGATTCTCCCAGTTCTGTTTCTCCATGCAGAGAAACTGAGTAGTGCTGAGTCAAGAGACTGCAGGAACACCCACAGAGGCAGAGGGCTTAGTGGGGAAGGAGGAGCCGAAAGAAACCCCACAGTGGAGAATCTTATCTCCCTTACCAATACCTGGGAGTGGGTCTGCTTAGAGCTACCTCTTGAAGAAATGCTATTGACAAGACACTCAAAGATGCCAGGCTCAGGGAGGGCAGAACAGCTTCCCCCCACAGTTATGGAGGATGCTCGCGGAGGATGTCCAAGGAGGAATTAGGCACCATGTTCTGAACAAGTTGGATTCTAAACAAGGCCATATGAAGGTGAACACTGCTGAGCGTCAGCTGACACCAGTCAAGACAGTAGGCAAGAGAAAGGAGATGGAGTATGGGCTAATGAGCAGGCTCCAGGTTCCCTGCCCACATTGGACCTCCCTAGTGGACACGAGACATCAGGGACCATCTGACTTGGCCAAGCCTCACCATCTACTCAGTAAGGGTTGTCCTGTGAACAACTTTTGTGAATTAACTTTTGAGGTGTGTGCTGCATGTAGGCAGAGAGGTGACAGTCTGGGGACTCGCAGAGCTTTGTGTGCTGTGACAAAGGGTAGACCTTGTCCTCTGGGACCAGGGATCTGCCGTGGAGCAGCAATGGTGTTTGCCCAAAGGGTTTCTGAGAACGGGATGTCAAGGAGCAGAGAAGCACGATGAGAGGTGGATCAACCACCATAGAAATTATGATGAGTAACAATCACACCCAGCGTGTCGATGAACTCAGCGATCCAGGATGTGTCTTGAGCCAGGGTCGCCAGCACAGCCACCATCAGGGTAGTAGAATGTGACATGCCACAACCCCAACATGGCACTGGCCCAAGACACATCCTGGAAGAGCCATGTTCATCTCTGTACAGGACAGAAGGGACCTGCTCCCAGGACTCTAATGTGACCATGAATGTCCTCTAAGGAGCTGCTGAGGGCCACCTGGGGCCTCCAGCGCTCACCAAGGCTGAGCCTGTTCCTCTCTTCTCAGTCCCAGCTAAGGACATCACCTGCTGTGGCCCTCCTGTTTCTGAGGCTCCCCTCCCCTCACTCCACCTCACATACCCTGACTCTCCAAGTGACTAACTCAGCTTCCCTTGATTCCTAAGGCTTCTTGACAAGACTTTAGTGTCCCTGCCTACAGGGACAGAATTCCCTTGCAAAAAATTCCTCGGCTGCCTCTGTGATTTGTGATTTTTTTTTCAAGTGACAAAGGAAACACTTGTAAACCTTAACCAAGGTCCGGCCGATTCAGGTTGATAACCAGCAGCAAAGGTAGAGCATCCAGCTTGGTGTCTGCCAAGTCCCCACACTGTGCTCTTCCAAGGTGTTCAGCACCCACAATTCTACTAATGGCACACCCTAAACCTACATCGCCCGGTCTCTGAAGTGCAGGATTTCTACGAAGCTTACTGCCCAGTCCTCCCATGCACTCAGCAAGTGTTATGACCCAACAAGGGAAGACTGGTGTGTTCGTTTTCATTTTTTTATGTCAAGTCCAAGTCAAAGGAAAGTTGAACTAAAATACTGCACACTTAATGGGACGTTGTCGTTTGTAGACTCCCTTTATGTAAAGTTTTACTGTGGTGTCTTTTATGTTAGGCTCCACCTGACAACAAGGGCAGTCCTTCTTGGGAACTGTGCACCCCTAGTGTCTCTGCATGTCCAGTCACGCTGGAGCCTTCTTCCCACACCCATCCCCTTTCTTCACTCCTCCCTACTCGCCACAGCCTCTCATCTACTCTCCCTTTAAGATCTAAACTGGCAGAGAATGCAGGGAAATACATGCTAGGTAAAGACTCAGGGCCAGAGTGTGAAAAAGCCTAACACTTCAGCTCTTTATCCATCGGATACAATCTGAGCCTGGCTTCTCTTAACAACCTGAGGGATGGTGGGTAGTGTGGCCTTTTGCTTCTGGCGGAAGTCACTTGCTTCTCTTCTAGAGCCTTTGTCTGGTTGTAGCATCATACTGAAACTGATCACACACACATACACACACACACATACACACACACACATGCCCACACTCTTAGTCCCTAGAAGTTTATATGGAGTTCAGTGGAATCCCTCACAAAGCCACCCATGTCTGAGGTTTCGTCTGTGGGAGTATTTTCAATACAAACTCAATTACCTTAATAGTTACAGTGTTGTGTAGCTATTTATGGGTTTTATTGTTGTTTGATTAGGGTAGGTGTGCATGGTGTATGCCTGGTATGTACAGACGTGCACATACACATGTACACACAGAGCAGAGGAGGGCACTAGGTATCCTACTCAAGCTATCTACACTTTTTTCCCTCAAGACAGGCTTTCAGGAACTCAGATCCACAGAAGCCACATCAAAAGTCAGGCACAGTCAGGAATGCCTGTACCCCTGGTGTTCTCTCTCTCTCTCTCTCTCTCTCTCTCTCTCTCTCTCTCTCTCTCT
>NW_021604634.1:541430-569988 GCF_004785775.1 Grammomys surdaster | reverse complement strand
TCTCTCTCTCTCTCTCTCTCTCTCTCTCTCTCTCTCTCTCTCTCTCTCTCTCTCTCTCTCTCCCCGTGTGTGTGTGTGTGTGTGTGTGTGTGTGTACACATGCGCACAGGGGAGTGGCATTGCTGGAGCTTTCTGGCTACTAGTATGGCTCCAGGTTCAGGACCCAGTGTGATATTTCCCTAGCCCTTAGTTTGTGAAAGTTTTTAATGTTGGTGGCTTCTGACCTTTGGGGCATCTGTCCATGTCATGTAAATTGTAGACTTTATTGGCATAAAGTATGCAGTGAGGATCCACAGCAGCAACCTTCCTTTCACCATGGTCCTTGGTCATTTGTTTTGTTTTTTTCCCTGACCAACATGACTACAGGTTAAATTTTTGGATGTCATAAAGAAAGCTGTTAGCAGCTAAGTGAGCAGATGGTCTTAGGGGAAATTTCATATATCGTTAGTGTACCTTTAGAATGTCCTTTAGGGAAAAAGAAGCCTAGCATGCTTCCAGGTATCTCTGCCCACCCTCCTTCTTCTTGAACAATTACTTTAAACCAATGTGCTACTCTCCCACATGAGCAAGCCTGGGCCCCTCAAATCAAATCCCAAGTCTTCCTTCATTTGAGGAAGACATCATTTGTGAAGTGGGCCCTGTACTCTCATTACCTGCTGCCTGTAGTTACTGTTTCCACTCGTTATTTCTTGGCTGTGCTTATTCTGGCTTTGCACTCACTCACCAAGATGTGAGACATTGTATCATTACAACTACCAGTTTCATTCATGAATGCTGGGTTTTATCCTCTCTCTTATTTCATTTCCTACTGTTAGTAGGGATTTGTCTTGATTGTTAACTGATACAGGGACCAGCCCACTGTGGGCGGCACCATTACCTAGGCAAGTAGTCTTAGTGTGTAAAAGAAAAGCATGAATCTGCAAGTGAGCCAATAAGTTGAATTCCTTCATAGTTTCTACCTTGAGTTCCTGCCCCAGAGTTTCCTCAAAGAACTGTAGCCTGTACACTGAAATAAACCCTTTCTGCCCCTAAGCTGCTTTTAGTCAGTGTTTTATCCCAGTAACAGAGAAGAAATTAGAGTATGTACTTTCTAAAGATAGGAGCTGAGGTCAGAGATCTGATTTGCTAGTGTAGGTTTATGGTAGCATGGTTTTCCTTCAAGTCTTCCTTCCCCATTACTTACTAAATGTACTTTCACCTCATGAAATCCAAAGTCATTCCTAATTTCATCTTGACTCCTTTAACCTATTAAAAGTATACATATTTTATTAAAATGTTTGAAGTTTATCCAGATTACCAAACATTCTTTATATGATGTTTAGTTTTGATAGTCATGGAGGCATATTTTACAGTGCCGAACATGGGTTATCTTGGTAAGCTTCTCAACACTTGATAAGATAAAAAAAAAGTCTGTTGAGTGTAGTTGGGTGAAACATTCTGGAAATCCAGTTAAAGTCTCTTGATAATGCTGCCCAAGTCGCCAGGCTCCTGACTCATGTTCCACCTGCATGTTAAAAGGTGCTGACCTTCATACTATAGGCTAACTTATTTCTCCTGGAACTTAGATCATGTATTTTGAAACCCCATTGGGTTGCTGTTTAGGCTGTTTAGAGTTGACAGGAGCTCCATATTAATTGACACCTTTGTTTCTGTGAGGTCACCATTCCTGTCCCTGGAAACACTCTGCTGTGAATTATCCTTCTATGGTTTTATTAACCTTTTGGTCAGTGTAGCAAGGCATACATTTACATATCCATGATTGAACTTTTAACCCTTTCACATCTTATTAAGTAAAATATGTTTATAGGCATGAAGCTTAGCCTTCGTGCTTTTTAATATAATTTCATTTTCTCTTCCTCTGAAGCAGGGTGGTTAAACTACTGTACTTAATATAATTATTTGCGTGATTAGATTTAATTATATAGCCTTGATTCTCTTTGTCCATTACCCTTCTTTCTTTTCCACCTTCTTTTGAGTTTCTCTGTTAGTTGCTCTTCCTTTGCTGTGATCAAACATCTGAGAAGAGGCATCAGAAGAAGGGTTTGTCTCCCCTTACAGTTCAAGAAGGCACAATCTACAACGTATGTCATGGCAGGAGACATGGTAGCTGGAGTCCACAGCTGGGACTCCTTCCTGTGTCATAGATCAGTAGATCAGGAAGAAAAGAGAGTGGGCAGACAGTGGGGCCGGACTATAAAACCCCAAAGCCCACCCACATCGCCCTACTTCCTCCAGCAAGGTTCCACCTTCCTAGGGTAATACAACCTTCATCAACAGCACCCCCCCACACACACTAGAGCCTGTCAGGGACATTTCCCATTCAAATGACAACAGCGTTTTCATGACTCTGTAGTTTCTCCTTTGCTTGCTCGGCATTTAGCATTCCTGCTGTTATGCATGTTGGGCACTGTGCCAGATGTGAAGATATAGGGACCCTCATTTCTGCGTGCCCACTTCTCCACACCTGGCTCTTGCATTCTTTGTCACTAAGCACCTTATTGATCTCCAAGAAGCAGGTCCTGTGACATGTTGCACTTATTTGCTTTAAGAGTAAGTTATATGTGACAGAGAGTTCCATGAGAAAGTTGCAGTACTTAGCATTCCCACAGCTATCCCTGTTGTCCTTTTCCAGAAGAGTCTGGAACCTTCTATGCTATGCCTAGGTCTAGTAATCTGTGTTATTTCAGGCTTTGTGTGTATGCAAAACAAACTTTTATGTTGTCTCTTTCCTGACTTTTCTATTTTAAAGTAAGTTTAGATTCACAAGAAGTTGTTAAAAAAAAAGTGAGATGACTTATTGCCTAAGAGCACTCACTGTGGGACTTAAAGACCTGAGTTCTATCCTTATCCAGATTAATTCCCCAACACCCACATAAAAATCTAGGCGTGGCCCTGCATGCCTGTAATGCAGTGCCATGATGGGCAGCCATGGGAGGATCACTGGTGGTTTTGGATACAAGACCTCATCTTTAGGGAATAAGACAGAGAATGATAGAACCTAGTACCTAACATCCTCTTCTTCCTCAGGGTGCACACAAGCACACATGCCACAGAAAATCATACACCCAAAAATGTTTTAAATAAATTTTAACATGCCCTACTGACACTTTACCACATCCCCCTCAACACAGGAAATAGGTATGAATGCAGCTTTCAGGGTACACTCTGGTTTCCCTGACCTCATGCAGGGTTCTCTGCAGTTTTCTTATATGTGGATTTTAATGTAGCCACAACCAGGATCAAGACCCAGGGCTGTGCCTTGGTGTCCTTATGTCCTAATGCCTGCTAACTTTTTTCTCTATGCTTGCAGTTTGCTGTTTTCTGTAAGTGGATCGGGCAGCCTGCATCCTAAAACTGCTTTTCCTCCCTGCAGTCCTCTGACCCAGCCACGTTATCTCTACATCACAAGCTCCTGTAGTGTCCCCAGCGGTGTTGATGATGTAGATGGGTCAGGTTGCTTAACTCCTCTCCTTCGGAGGGTGTTTGGATTGTGGAGGGTGTCTTTAATATCTTTATTTTTTTTTATTGTGTTATAGATCAAATCCTAGGCCTTTGCATGCTGGGCAAATGGTTTAACACTGAGCTGTATCTTTAGGCCTGTTTACTTTTTCAGTTTTTGGATATTATGAATAAAGCTGCTGTGAATGGTGATATAGAGGTTCTAGTGAACGTGCATTTCCATCCCTCCAGGATGAAGGCCCAAGAACCCAGCACTATCTTTAATGGATCTTTAGTTACTGAAAACCTACTCAAGTCCTTTCCAGAGCTACTGCTCTGTTTTATCTTCCCACCAGGGACACATGAGTTCTTATTTTTGTTAAAACTGTTCTGATACATGTACAGTGACATTTTATCGTGGTTAGAACTTGACAACTAATGGTGTTGAGCTTATTTCCATACATCTAGACACATGGATATCTATGAAACGTCTCTGGAGTCATTTCCTCGAGGGTTGTCTCCTGGCGGGTCCAGGATCCCTTGCCTAACCTCGATGGAGCCCCTTTGTCAGGGCTGTAGTTCGTGAGTATCTCCTGCAAGTCTGTAGATGCTCTCTGCAGTTCTTAGTAAGCTCTTGAGAAAGAGCTTTTCACTCCTGGAAGATCCAATCGACTAATATGTCTTCTACGTCAGCTTCTGGTGTCAAACATAATAAGTCTGCACTCCGTCCTACACTCTAGCTTCTCGAGTGTATTATCTTACATCTTATATCTGAGTTCATGATCCACTCGAGTTAATGTTTTAAGGAAGGCATGAAGCTTAGGTCAAAACTTGTCTTTTTATCTTGCACCTCTAACTGGTCTAGCACCCTTTGTAGGCAAGGCCCCTTTGTACTTTGGAATGTGGATATGTAAATCTCTCTCTGGACTATCTATCCATCCCCCTTGATCTATCTATTTGTCTCTCCTCCCTGATGCCCTCTGTCAGCCCCACCATATCAGCAGTGTCATCCTGTTGCCAGTGGCAATACATGGCTGGGACCACCATGTTGTCACCACCACCACAAGACCAGCGCCCCTTTTTTGTTGGGCTTTGTTAAATCTTTCACTTGCATTTAAAAAAAAAATGTTTGTTCATTTGTTTGTTTGAAACTAGTTCTCAATATGTAGCCTCGGCTGTCCTGGATTTCACCATGTAGAGCAGGCTTGCCTTGAACTCACTGAGATCCAATCGGCTGGCTTCCCACATGCAGGGGCTAAAGGCATATGCTACCACCCCCAGCCAACATTTTAGATTTTGACACACACATGTGTGTGTTTACCCTTAATTACATTTGCCTCATTGTAAATGACATCGTATATTCAATTTATACAGATGCAGGGATTATTAGAACCTGGAAACGGAGTTGGCTGTTGCACACTGACCTTGCTGTGTTCACTCTTAGCTCTAGGAGTTTGCTGTGGGAACCTCCACATGGTGTAAAACAAGCACACTTTGATCTCGCCCGTATGTCTTCCATGTCTTTTTCTTTCTTCCAAAGACTGAAGGGGTGTGTGTGTGTGTGTGTGTGTGTGTAGATTTCCTGTTCATTTTTTTCTCAAGGTTCTTTAAAGATAATGATCCTCTGTCTCCAAGTCTGCACACTGGCAAGAATTGCCATTTGCAGAAAGCCACATGTAGTCAAAATGTAGAGACGAACTGATTGTGGAGTATCCAGTTCCAATCGATTGTCTATAACACAGTCCAGACCCTGAGGCCTTCGTGAACACCAAGGAAGGGAGAGAGTGGAAAGGTTGGAAGAGGCAGAGAACCAGGAAGTCTGCGGCAAGATTGTTCCTACTACATGTGACAGGGGAAGCCAAGCCCATAGAAATTTCAACAATATGTAAGCAAGACCTGAACAACCAAGCATAATTGACATCTTAATGTACAAGGGGGAAATCTTTGAGGACCCCACCCTAGATGAAGAGCTACAAGCAATTATCAACTGCCAAGAGGGAGCATCTTCTCCTGAGATGAACCCCCTAAATGATTATCTAATCCCAAGTAGTTAGCCCTAAAATATATACATACAAACAACACTAAACAGACTCAGCAGGCTGCGTTGATATATTTAATTGCACACACACACACAGATACACACATATATATGTATATATGTAATTAAATGAATAAAAATATATAAATAAATGAAATATACATATATACATATATATAATTAAATGAATAAGAGGCCATGAATTTATTTTTTTTTATTTTTTCCCAAATCGTAATTAATTCACACAGGGGTTATAAACACAGACAGGCAGGATGTGGGGAAGGGAATGACACTGGAGTGTGGGTGTTCAGGGGGAGTACAGATATCTTCAGAACCGGGTATCGGCTAGGTGAAGGTTCAGGGGACAATTCACTATGACTCTGCTTATGACTTGCTTGTCCTTATCTAAGTTGGTATTGTCTGCCAAGGCTACCTATTTACAAGGTCTATGACTACTCAGGCTTATAAATGTCCACAAAAGCTGCCTCTTTAGATTAGCTTATAGCCATCTGTTTCAATGTTTTTCCACTGAGACCCAGGAGTTGGTGTTAGTATACATGTATGACAGGCCTATTGTTGATTTTAGGCCTATGGCTGATTTTAGGCCTACAGTGTGTAAGCAGGGCTGCCCCTGACATCTCCTCCCTTCTCTAAGTATAGAAGGGCTGTGGCAATTCTAAACTTGCGAAGGTGGGGATAGAGGCCTGACCTCCAGTATTTGAAGGGGACCTTGTAATGGCTCCAGTCCCCCTATCGTTGTCCAGTGAGGCATGAGGGCCATACCCATCCAGATGTCTTTTTCCTGGAGAGGGGATACTTTTGACATCAACCCCTATGCAGTCAGGCTTGTCCCTCAGGGAACCCAGATAGATATTTTTAACTTTTATTTATATTCTCTTGCAGTGCTTAGCCTCGCAGCCTAAGCAAGAATTCAGATCGCCAGTCAGAGGGGGTTCTGGGTGGCCCCTCTCTGCTTGGTCTAGGGGCAGAAGTCCCCCCTTTTAGGTTGGGTGGAGATGGGTTTTGGGAACACCCTGTATAAAGTAACAACCTCATCTTGAGTCTCGTGGTCCTCCATAGCTAATTTATGATAATGTATCTGAGAAGGTTTTGCTACCAAATTATTTATCTGTTGTATCACAGAGTTCGTCCGCCTATTTGAGGGCCAGGGACCAGCAGAAAAAAGCAAAAAGAACCCAAATAATGGTCCCAAGATGGAAGGAAATAGGGTTGACAACCTTGGAGAGGCTGCAAACCAATTCTTGTACCAGCCTTCATCTCTCTCTTTCTCTCTCTGATTTTTCTTAGGGCCTTCACTACCTATTTCATGCTCTCTTTAACCCTCCTTGTCTTGTCTATGTAAAGGCAACCTTCTTCTTTGAGGGTTGTACACAGTCAAGAGCTGTATACAGCCTTTTCTATTGTACTAGAGTAAATGAAGTCCAATAAGGATCTTTGCGATTTTAGGAGGTCTCTTCAGATGGCGAAACAAGGGATTTATTCAGATTAGTGATGTCAATCTCTAGCTGTTTGATGTTCTTGTCAGTGGCCCTTCAAAGGTCTGAGTAGTATAGGTTCAGAGGCCAGCATCTGGATTAGAACTTCTAACAGCAGACATCACGGGTGATTCATTTTTACCTGGAAAGGAAAAAGAAGGGGATTCTCAGGGAGATTTCTCTTCCCTGGATGTAAATTGTTATTCATCATATTTATGGTTGGGCCTGGCTATCTATTTTTTTCATTAATCTTGTTGGTAGCCGGTTAGCTGTGCCTTCTGTGATATCAGACAGGCATATCAGTCCTCGGCCCCATAAGGGAACTGGGTCTGGGCCATTCCCTTTAAGGGTAAGAGGGTCCTTCCTCATATCTGTGGCAAAGTTTTGTTGGTCTTGGTGGTGCCAGAGGCAGTCAGCAGCAGATTTGCCATGAGCTTTCAGCTTTAGAGAGATAAAAGTGAACAAGGCATGATGGAGAGTATTTCAGGGGGACTCCTTCTGAGGGGGTACCGTTCCCCCTCTTTTGTTTTTAAAGCCAATTTTTCAGAGTTCTTGTAAAATCAGGGCAGAAGCACCAACAGTCGCTCCTTCCACACTCAGAGAGTCATGAAGACCCTATTTAAGGATATATAAATCTATATTAATAATCTTTTGTCAAAGGACTGTTATAGCACTGCTGACAACTAATCAGACTATATAATATATCGATTAGTAAAAGCTTCTTCTACTTTTTGTGAGATTACCTCTCTTTTGTCAATTAATTGTTGAGGAAAATTAGGATTTATCTCTCTCTTGAGACTATTGAACAGAGACTTAAATTCTTTTGTGGAGAGCTTAAAATAGGATCTTAGCCAATTAGCAACTCCTAGAAACTTTTGAAAATAATTTAAAATAAGTAAACTCTCTCCCTCTCTCTCTTTTTTTTTAGACCCTTTATCTGTGTGGTTTTTTAATTGGATATTATACATATGTACCTTTCAATGTCATCTCCTCTCCCATTCTCCCCCAAAACCCCTTATCCCATACCCCCACCTCCTAATTTTTGTGAGGGTGTGCTCCAGACATCCTCCCAGTCCCATCTCCCTGCTCTCGAATTCCCACACAGTAGGGGATCCAAACTTTCGGGGACCATGGCCCTCCACTTTCACTGAAGTCTAACAAGGTCACCCTCAATTCCCTATATAGGTGCACGAGTCCCTCCCTTTGTGCTCTCTGGCTGGCGGTTTAGACTTTGGGAGCTCTGGTTGAAACTTTTGATACTCCTTCTAGAAAGGACCAAAGCATCCACACTTTGGTCTTCCTTCTTCTATTGTGAGCTTTTGGGCTAATATCCACTTATCAGTGAGTGCATACCATATATGTTCTTTTGAGATTGGGTCACCTCACTCAAGATGATATTTTCCATCTCCATCCATTTGCCTAAGGATTTCATGAACTCATTGTTTTTAATAGCTGAGTAGTACTCCATTGTATAAGTGTACCACATTTTCTGCATCCATTCTTCTGTTGAAGGGCATCTGGGTTCTTTCCAGCTTCTGGTTATTATAAATAAGGCTGCTATGAACATGGTGGAGAATGTGTCCCTGTTGTATGTTGAAATGTCTTTTGGGTATATGCCCAGGAGTGGTATAGCTGGGTCCTCAGGTAACACTATGTTCAATTTTCTGAGATACCGCCAGACTGCCTTCCATAGTGGTTGTTCCAGTTTACAATCCCACCAACGGTGGAGGAGTGTTCCTCTTTCTCCACATCCTCACCAACATGTGCTGTCACCTGTGTTTTTGATCTTAGCCATTCTGACTGGTGTAAGGTGGAATCTCAGTGTTGTTTTCATTTGCATTTCCCTGATGACTAGGGATGCTGAACACTTCTTTAGGTGCTTCTCAACCATTCGAGCTTCCTCAGTTGAGAATTCTTTGTTCAGCTCTGTGCTCCATTTTTTAATAGGGTTCTTTGGTTGTCTAGAGTCTAATTTCTTCAGTTCTTTGTATACCTTGGTATTAGCCCTTTATCAGATATAGGGTTGCTGAAGATCTTTTCGCAATCTGTTGGTTGCCGATTTGTCCTATTGACTGTGTCCTTTGCTTTATAGAAGCTGTGCAGCGTTATGAGGTCCCATTTGTCAATTCTTGGTCTTAGAGCACAGGCCATTGGTGTTCTGTTCAGGAACTTTTTTCCTGTGCCTATGTGTTCCAGGCTTTTCCCCAGTTTCTCTTGTATTAGTTTCAGTGTGGCTGGTTTTAGGTGGAGGTCCTTAATCCACTTGAAATTGAGCTTTGTACAAGGAGATAAGTATGGATCAATTTGCATTTTTCTACATGCTGACCACCAGTTGGACCAGCACCATTTGTTGAAAATGCTATCTTTTTCCACTCGATGGTTTTAGCCCCTTTGTCAAAGATCAAGTGACCATAGGTATGGGGGTTCATTTCTGGGTCTTCTATTCTATTCCACTGATTCTCCTGCCTGTCTCTGTTCCAAAACCATGCAGTTTTTATCACTATTGCTTTGTAGTACAGCTTGAAGTCGGGGATGGTGATTCTCCCAGAAGTTCTTTTATTGCTGAGAGTAGTTTTTGCAATCCTGGGTTTTTTGTTATTCCAAATGAATTTTAAGATTGCTCTTTCTATCTCTGTGAAGAATTGAGTGGGAATTTTGATGGGGATTGCATTAAATCTGTAGATGGCTTTTGGCAAAATAGCCATTTTTACTATATTAATCCTTCCAATCCATGAGCATGGGAGATCTTTCCATCTTCTGAGATCTTCTTCGATTTCTTTCTTCAGAGACTTGAAGTTCTTGTCATACAGGTCTTTTACTTGCTTGGTTGGATTCACACCAAGGAATTTTATATTATCTGTGACTATTGTGAAGGGTGTCATTTCCATAATTTCTTTCTCAGCCAGTTTGTCTTTTGAGTAGAAGAAGGCTACTGATTTGCTTGAGTTAATTTTATATCCAGCCACTTTGCTAAAGTTGTTTATCAGGTTTAAGAGTTCTCTGGTGGAAGTTTTGGGGTCACTTAAGTATACTATCATATCATCTGCAAATAGTGAGATTTTGACTTCTTCCTATCCAATTTGTATCCCTTTGACCTCCTTGTGTTGCCTAATTGCTCTGGCTAGGACTTCCAATACTATATTAAATAAGTAGGGGGAGAGTGGGCAGCCTTGTCTAGTCCCTGATTTTAGTGGGATTGTTTCAAGTTTCTCTCCATTTAGTTTGATGCTGGCTACTGGTTTGCTGCATATTGCTTTTACTATGTTTAGGTATGGACCTTGAATTCCTGACCTTTCCAAGACTTTTATGAAGGGGTGTTGAATTTTGTCAAATGCTTTCTCAGCATCTAGTGATACGATCATGTGGTTTTTTTCTTTGAGTTTGTTTATATATTAGATTACATTGATGGATTGAGGCCATGAATTTAAAAGGGAGAGAGTTGAATGGAAAAGAGAGAAGAAATAATATAATTATGTTTTAGTTAATTTAAAAAATCTCCAATCCCATTCCGGACAACTCTTTATTCCTCATCTTGGGGAAAGTGTCCCTCTCTCCCCTTTAAATATGATGTTCACTGAGGGCCATGCGGATGCCTTGTATTAGCTTAAGAAATATTCCAATCTTTCTACTTCCTGGGAGCTTTTATCATACGCATGCTCATTTTGACAATTTTTTGTATTAGTTGATAGAAGTAATTTTTTCTCTATTATGCTGACTGCCTAGACCATATGCAACTTTCTCTTTAACTTTTGAATTACAATGTTTACAATAAATAAATATACTCGTCTGCAGATGTGTGGGTACCACAGTATGCATATAGAGGTCAGAGGTCAACTTTCAGGAGCTGATTCTCCTTTCCTCTCCTATGGATCCTGGGGATAGACTGAGTCCTCAGGCGTGTGCAGCAAATGCCTTCACCCACTGAGACAGCTCGACATCCTAGACTTTATTTTTGAGAGACAACGGTTTAGACTCTTGGTGCATTTGTGCCTCCTTTGGGTCCTTTAAGGATGCTGATCTTCAAAGGGAGGAGGAAGAGCATGGAGAGGGAGATGCTTACCTAGGGTTCCAGTCTTCAGTGCTTGGGGGGTGAAGTACAACATCGTGATAACCTTTGTCTTCTATACATGCTGTTTGCTCTGGGTGCTGTTCAGTTTTTTTTCTTTATCATCAGTTTTCTCTAGTATTTAAGGTTCTCACAGATCTGTAGACTTTCACTTTTTGTAAAATGTAGACATTTTTCAGTTGTTATCCGTTCAAGGTGTCTCCACCACCACAGTGAGATGCCTCTAGTTCTAGGTTGATAGTTTCCAGTGTTCTGTCTTCAATCTCACTCATTTATTTTTTTCTTTGTAGCACAGAATCTGCTGTGAATTTTCCTTGCCCCTCTTTCCAGTGCTGACACCCTACTTTTCGAAGGTGCAAGTTAAATTTTCGTTTTTAGAGCTGACCTCTTGAACTTAAACAGAAACAACCCGCTGCCCCTCACCTCACCAGCTGAGCTATCCTTCCTACTGTCTCCAGCTGTTTTGCTTGCCTGGCTAATGTGGGCATCATGGTCTGAGCTCTCCTACACTTCGGAATGCCTGTTGGCTTCTGACTGCTGCCAGGAATGTGGATCCTAGGTGCAGGATCTATTTTGTGTGCTCATAAACAGGCCTAGGCTTTGTTGGACACAGCTAGGTAGCCGGAAAGTAACTGATTCGCTGGGGTCGTCCTTCTTTTAAAACTTTATTAGGCTGACTCAAATCCTTTCTCAGGACATTGCTGGGTGTCCTTCATATTCTCCTGCCCTGGGAGAAATGAGGTATTGTGCTGACAGAACATGAGGTCCCAGGTATTGTGGGGTGGTTCCAGGTCTAAAGGCCTTCTCCTGGGAACAGTCTGACAGCTCTCTCCCCTGCAGTGTCTGCCCAAGACACACAGCCTTATTTCTCACTGTAGATTAGCAGGCTATGAGCCTTCCACCCTCACCAGGACTTGGGGCCTTCTCTGAGCCAAAAGCTGAGGGTTCACCTTGCTTGTTTGCCGTCCCTCGGGGATGCCTGTCCTTCATTGCCTGATGTCTAATGTCTACCACATGTTTCGTATATTTTGTCCATTTGCGAGTTGTTTTGGTGGGAGAGTAAATCTGGTCCTTGTTAGTTCATCTTGGCTGAGAGCAGAAATTCTGATGTTTGATATTCCAAAGCTTCTTTAGTAGGCCAAATTTCAGTCAGCGCAGTAGTCAGTCTTCCTTCCCCTGCGTTTTATGTCATGTAACAATAATGCTATTCAAGTAAAACTGTGTGTCTAGCCAAGAGAGCAGCTCGTGATCACTGGATATGCCTTGGGGCCTCATATAGTTTTAATCGGAAGGGAGAGCATCAAACAGGCTGAAAACAGCTCTCGTTGCCAAATATGCTTTTTACCTGGAGGAAAAACAAAGAAATCCTGGGTGAGAGCCAAGAGGTTTTCACAGTTTTTATAAAACAGTAGTGAAGCAAAAGTGTCTCTGTTCAGGTGATGTGGGAGTCCTCCTACACAGCTCAGGTGACCACGGTCACGTGCATGCAGTGTGCCTGCGGCTCTTCGGCCTCTTCTCAGTTGCTCAAACTGTCCCCAGGTTGCAGGAGATCTGCACACTCCAGCTACCACCTATAGATAATCTAGCTGATTCAGAGGCTAGTGCTTGGGATGCATCAGGGCTGGGACCCAGCACAGCCAGGGCTGCAGGTCTGAGACCACCCAGAAAGTCATCTCTGCTTGGTTTTATAACCCCAACTGAAGATGACTGAATTTTGTGGACATTTCTCCATTGTACATTTCCACATACCGTAACGGGAAGCTCTATTAATGGAGCCTCCCTTCACTCAGAATCCCTGGACAGTAATGATGGTTTGGCTACGTTCAGCTTACCTTTTGGCTTCCTCTTGAGAAAGGGTTTTGCCGAGCAATTTAATCACTTAAAACAAGAATGCCAGAGCTACTCTTATGGGAACAAAGTTAAAGACTTTAGCAATACTCATTGTCTGCATGCAAATAAGGCCGCTAATTATGAGATGCCCCTCCCCAACTCATTGGAGTAGACCCAGCAGGACCTTGACTTGAAAATATGCTATTAGCAATTAATTCCCATAATGGCACACACTTGAAAGGAATAAACAAAAAATTCAAATACTACCTAATCCAGAGTTTTCACTAATTAAGAGTCCACTTAATCTGGATTATAACAGTTCCTTCATATAGTTCAAATTCTGTTTTCTAAGAGCTATTCAAAGGAACTCTACCCAACCCCACTGTCAAATCTCCCTGTGAGGAAAACACACAGGTTATGAGCAAGCCAGTCTCTGGTCAGCAGGTGACATTCATGACACCTGGTGGGCTGGGTACTAGGATTTGCCTGTGCATACTGTAGATCTATCTAGTTGTGCTTATATTAGTACTGAAAGGAAGCAGGTCCTCACATCCAGATGTCTACCCATCACCACCAATCCCTTCATTCATTTGTCCACACATCCATCCATCCATCCATCCATCCATCCATCCATCCCATCCACCCACCCATTCATCCACCCACCCATTACTCATCCATCCATCCATCCATCCCATCCACCCACCCATTCATCCACCCATCCATTACTCATTCATCCACCCATCCACCCATCCACCCATCCATCCATCCATCCATCCATCCATCCATCCATCCATCCACCCATCCATCCATCCATCCCATCCACCCACCCATTCATCCACCCATCCATTACTCATTCATCCACCCATCCATCCATCCATCCATTCATCCATCCATCCATCCATCCATCCATCCATCCATCCATCCATCCATTATCTATTACTTATCCATCTACTTTCCATCTACCAACTTGCCAATCCACTTACCTACCCAACCTCCTCCATCGTTTAGCCATTTGCCCACACATCCATACATCGTCCACTCATTATCTGTACCGTGTTTATCCACCTCTACTTCCATATGCCCACCACCAAGTCACCTCTCCATTCTTCATCCACCTGCCTATTCATCAGCCATTCCTCTGCCCATCCACCCACCCATCCCTCCAGCCACTCACCTGCATTTCTATCCATCTATCCATTATCCTTCTGTCATCCTGCTCATCCATCCTTCTATCAGCCGCCAACCCACCCATCCTTCCCTCCATTCTTCCATTCACTGTGTTGTCCACTTCTCTAAGTTCCCCCCACCACCCTTGAAGCTCATCATGATAGTTAATGTTGAGATTCAGTCAACCCTTAATACAAGAGTTTTAGATATCCTACTACAAACAGGGGACACCTGGAGCAGCTACTCTGGTCTAAGCACTCCCCTTCTCTAGCTGAATATAGATTGGCGTGTTCTATGAACTGATTATAGTTTCTTGGCAGATCTGGGTCCCACTCCGTGTGGTTAGGCGCAGCTGTCAGGACCGAGTTTCATTCTTGGTCATGGTAGTCCCTTGTTTCCTTCAGCCATATTCCTTTCATCAGGCGGAGGGGCACACCCTACCATCTAGGCTGTTAGTGATGAATTGTTTGGTATTCCCCTGGACACAGATTCCCTACTTGTTCAGTGGAACAAGAGCAGAGTCTGGGATCCCACTAATTTGGGTGCCTCTGCCTGTAGCTTCTTTGGGGTCAGACCAGGATAGCAAAGCCCTAGCAATAGAGGCCTGTTATTCTGGGGAAACTGACTAACATGGATACAGGATACCAGGGGCAGCATAGAGCATCCCTGAGAAAGGAAACGGGTGGAATGAATCAAGGACCATATTCTGTAGCATCCCAAGTATTTTGGGGTGTGCTGCCAGGTAGGAAACTTTAAGTACTGTCCTATCAGAGTTGTGGTCTCACATTTTGATACCTAAAATAACTAAGAAGGTATTTTTTTTGTAAGGGTTAGAAGTTCAAAGTCTCCACAGCCAGGACAGAATGAAGAGGGTCTGGAGTCAGACATGGTGGCATGTACCTATAATCCGAGCACTTGGGAGGCATAGGTGGGAGGATTACTGAAGGTTTAACACTGACCTAGTTTACATAGTGAGTTCTAGGCCAACCAGGACTATTTGCAGAGATTCTTTCTCAAGACACAAAAAGAAAGGAAAGGAAAGGAAAGGAAAGGAAAGGAAAGGAAAGGAAAGGAAAGGAAAGGAAAGGAAAGGAAAGGAAAGGAAAGGAAACTAAACAAACCTTGAGTAGATGAGCCTGCTGATGGGGGAGTGGTATGAGGTATCAGGGTCTCTGTGCTTTGTGTTTTGGCTACGTCTGTGCCTCCTTACCTTACCAAGGACACAGTACTTCTCAGGGGGCTGTGCATAAGGTGTGGGGTGACAGGATGAACATGTCACCCCACTCTGAGCCCCTGAGAAGGCAGCATAACCTGGGGTGTCAGTACCTACCTTACACTGGATCTAGACCAAAGCTGGAGTAGTTCAGCCCTACTTTCAGAGCCAAATGGATCATCTGTGTTCCCGTCAAAGCCACATCTGGACAATGCCAGCTCTGGGCACTGGCCATGTCCGCTTTCCTGCAGCTAGCTGGGTTTCATGATGGGTAGCTCAGTCAGGCACAGGGAGAGTTTTCCTCAGGGACTTCCATGTGCAGAAGTTGCCTGAGCCCTGCCAACCCTGACCAGGGAAGAGGTCAGCAAGAACTAAACTGGGGCAGAGGGGCTGCCCAGAGCCTGGTAGGGTGGGAGGAATGATCCTGGCTCCTTAGTTGACTGTGCCTATCTGCTCCCAGTGATCCCACCCAGAAGGATATGGGGACAAGACAAGAGCCCCCTGCAACCTTCCCCTCCACCTACCCCCACTGTGACTAGTCTCTGGCTCCAGCTCAAGCCCAACTGTGGTATGTCAGGCCATTCCCTGCCTCGTTCTTTTTCTCTTTCGTTCTTTCCCGTGGCCCAAATTGTATCCCTCTCTGCCTATAAGAAGAGACTGTACTTCTATCTTTCCAAGGTTCAACAGCAGCATGGATTGAGGAGTCTCCAATAGGAAGTACCTCAAGATCATCCTTGGGAGACAAAGAGGAACTGCTGAGCTTTCATGGAACAGCAGTGCAAAGGGTGAATCAGTGGAACAAGCCCTAGGGGTGGGCTCCCTGTCTGTTGTAAGCTTCTCTGGTGGACATCAGGGGCTTCCATACATAAGAAAGGTGAACATTTGCAGTTAAATCAAGAGAAGTGAATGGGGCTACACCCAAGCCCTGAACCACGCTGGGCTTCTCTGGGCCATCCTCTTCCCACTCTTCTCACCGGAATAGTAGTTTTGCTATACCTCACAGCTCTGGAAAGAACGTTGCTGAGATTGCAAAGCCAAGTACAAAGGATTCTTCCTCCTTCTTTGGGGCTGTATTCATTTTGAGGACACCAAGATGTCAACGCAGGGACTATGCCAGAGGTCAAAGTTGACTAACACATTTGAGGAAAAACTCCCAGCACAAGTTTGTAAGGCTCCGTTAGCCAGCTGTTTCCCGGTCATGTGCTAATCAAAACTTTCTGGATTATCTTTCAGTGGGATAGTGATGACCTGCAGGGCAAGCCCCTCCCCATCGGGAGAGGAAGAGGGAAGACTGAGAAAAGGCTTGAACACAAAGCTAATGAGATGCAATCCAGTCAGAGTCTCTGGCTTCAGAGTGGGTGTGGATGAGACAGGAGGTGTTGACTTGAGAAGACAGGCTGTGACAAGGGTGCCTCAGGGGACCACAGTAGGAGCTAAAGCCTGGAGCAGTCCTTCCAGGTGCCTGGAAGGGTGACCTGCTCATAGGTGACAGTTCTCACCTTTGTATTTGAGCAAAGGATGGCTGTTAGTGAGCCCTTGATTCCAGAAAAGCCTAGCAGATGAGCTTGCAAGTTCCTCTCTTCTCTGCTTGGAAACGGACTTATGAAGCTAAGAAAAGTCTTAAATTACACACATGGTGTATATGTGGGGTGTGTGTGTGTGTGTGTGTATGTGTGTGTGTGTGTGTCTGGTGTGTGGTGTGTATACACACGTGTGTTAGGTTTTGTGGCTGGGGAGATAAATCCATGGGTAAAGGCTTACTGTGCAATAGTGGGAGCCTGACTGGAACTGTCAGTACTCACTTAAAAAGCTGGGTGCAGCAATGTGCGTCTGTAACTCCTGTGGAGACTGGCAGACCCGAGGCTTGCTGGACAGCCTGTGGAGCCAGAACAGCAGGCAGCAAGGTCCAAGTTTTAGTAAAATACTCTGTCTGGCACACCCACCGGAGTCTGTACACCCACATGTAAATTAGTGCTTTTCGGAGGGTGGTTGCTATCCAGGATGATGATTATTGCTCTCCAGTGTCCATTTGGAGCTGCTCACTGTATAGCAGGGACCCTCTGGCCTGAACTTAAGGGCATCTGGGCCCAACAAGAACAGCCCCTACTATGAGGACATCAAACAGGAACTGCTGTCTCCTCACCACAGCCAGGAGACAGGGGGGCTATACAGGTACCTTAGAGAGAGGCAGCTGGGGTCGCACTGCTCCAATGAGACGGCCAGACAGCCAGATCCTTGGCTACCCTCAGATCAAAGACCACGAAAACCAGGATTTTACGGCCACTCTTCAAACCACTGGGAATACAGAATAAGGAAGCAAGCCTCCATACCTTCATCTCTGGATTCACCAGAGGTCACCATCTGCAAGGGCTTTACCCCTGAGGTCATTATTTCTCAAAATGTGGTCGCTACGCCAAGGTGTGTGTCTTTCTGTATGGTGTCACGTCCACCGTTGTCAATGTTGCTTACCTGTCCAAAGACCTGTGAGGCCACCATATCCCACCTGGTATCTCAGCTGACCAGCATTCCTCACTCTGTTTGCTTGTCATCTCTTTGGGTCCCACACGTGGGGAATGTAACTGTCACCTCTGGCTGAAGGGAGTCTGGTGGTTGGTGGTGTGTTCCTTTCACTTGACGAGGGATGAAAATTGCTCTGCCACACTGAGGAGTAAGTTTCCTCATGTCCTTAGCAACATTTGGTTTTTCAAAACTTTGATGTGTATAAAATACCTCACTGCCTTAATATCTAGCTTTTTTTTGTATCATCCTAAAAGGAAAACTCAATTCTGATTGCATTAATGAAACATTCATTTTCACTGAGGATTCTATGGTGAAAATTAAGGGAGAGGCTCATGGGCCCAAACCCTTGTTCAACTCAGTTCGGATTTCTCTTCTTATTCTGGGCAAACAGCTGTGTCATTGGTTCCCCCTAATACCCCACTCTGGGCCCCAAGCCCCCTTTCTCCTTATGCTCACCCAAACCTCTCTCTGAAGATCATCAGAATCTCTGGAAGTAAGCAGGAACACCTCCAGTCAGAGACAAGACAAATGAGGTCTTGTCCACACTCTTATCTGGGCAAACTGCACAACAAGGAAACCACTAGTGTCTTCGAAGCTGCTCGGGTTCTGACAAGTGTGAGGCGCTTCTGTTTCATGGTGTTTTAGTGAATATCACAGAACGTTCAGCTAAGTTGATGGCCTGCCCTATTCAACTACTCAATCTTCAGATCCTGTGTCCTGTTCCATCCCCACTTTCCTGTCTTCAGAGAGGACGTATGCTCCTGTTGCAAAGTCACTGACGACCACCTGAGCCTCGTCTTCCTCAGCTGAAGCACCTCCCCTGGGCTGAGCTGCGTGCAATGCAAACACCCAAATACTGCACATTTTTTTCTAGACATTGAGGGGTTTAATGAAAGCATGTTCGCTGACAGATGGGGGTGGGGGAGTAGGGAGGCGGTGCTGGCTGCCACATGCTGCTGAGGCCCACGGGGCAGTGACTAGGCTGCTGCGGCCTCTTCAGTGCCACTCTTTAACCAGGCACTGGCTCACCTCAGGACACGCTTTGTTCATGAAACAAGGGTGTGTTGTTTCCAGTCTTTTATTCTTGGTGGGTGAGCAATATATTTTTTCTAAGTACTAAACTTGTGGTTTGCAAAGCAAACATTACCATCGCTCGCTGCCAAGGCTTGTGCTGAGATGTGTTCTGTGCTGTCGACCTCCTGGGGCCAAATCCCACTTTAGTCTCGAATATGAGCCTAGAAAATTGGCGTCCTGAGAGTCCAGTGTTTACACTGAAAACATTGTTCTGTTTCCAGGACTTCCCTGAACCCAAGTGTGGTGACAACAGTTTAAGAATTGAAAAGAAAATGACTCTCCCGTCTCGGACAAGATTCACACTGCCCCTTGTCTTCACTGTGGAGCTGGAGGCAGCCACTGCCCACTGTCCCCAACACTCAGAAATGGACGACCATAAAGTTACCTCCAGGTACTGAAGTGGTCTTTTGCCAAGTCCACTGTTACTTCTTTCCTTCTCTGACATGAAGAACATGTCCAGAGAGGACTCACGCAAGCCGGTGTTGATGGAGCTGTAACATACCAAAGTCAAGTTGCTCACACCTCCTGAAGCCATGCCTGGAGCTAGCCTATCCCAGTGCCTGCCATTAAAGCTGGGGAAAGTGAGTCCCAATAAGGGAGGGGATCTTCCGGAAGTTGCCTTTGAGGACAGAGGGTATGTGCTGACATCACCTGCTTTGCTGCAAATACCTGTCCTGGATCCAGTCCCTAACAGCCTTCATGAGTAGATGCTTGCTGATTTATTTGTACATGGTCAGTATCTCCATGGAATCAAGAGCTCAGCAGAAATTCTCTGTCCACTTCCTGCCCCTGTAAAGCAGGGCTGTATCCTTAGGAGTCCCTTGTCACTCTGCTGGTGAAGCTTCAAGGAATATTAGTAAGCTCTAAAATCATCCTTTTGGGCCCTTCCTGGTAGCTTGCCCATCCCATCTCACCCCAATCATCACCCTAACCCTAACTTGGAACCCAGCTACTGACTATGGTAGCTAGCTGGCTTCAGCCATTCTCAAGAGGAAGTATACCAAGGAACCAGCATCAGTTTGTACCACATAAATATATTCAATGATTTTTACTCCTTTAAGAGAGTTTAATGCCAAATTATTATTATGGGTGTGTCTGTGAGGCTGTCTAGAAGACACCGACATCTGAGCAGCAGACTGAGCACAGGCAGACAGCCCTCCCCAGAGTGGTGGTCCCAGCCACTCTACTGAAATCCTGAACAGAAGATGCTAACCCTCCTTGGAAGAAGGGAGTGTTTCCTCCTTCAGGCACAAATATATGCAGACTAGAAATGGTGTCCTGGCTCTCCTGGATCTCCACGGCAACTGTGGGCCTCTGTGATCATGTTAGAGATCCTTGGTTAGGGGCTGGCAGCCATGTGTGTACAGAATTGAGTCCAAGGTCTTTGTGTAAGCGTAGAATATGACTCTTCCAGCAGTGTCTCTGGTGGCACACTGAGAGATCCCCATTTGGGACCTGTTGGCAGGTCACAGTGAACCAGAGACCCAGCCACAGATGCCACTCAGATCCCAACTGTGCAGGCTCACCAAGTATCTCCAAAGTACACCTAGACACCCAGCACAGCCGACTTTTTGTTCTTTTCCGTAGTGGAAGAGTCTGGGCTGGGTAGGAAAGTGGCCATGCCCCTGCCTTGGAAGGCCTCCCTCTCCTGCCCTCTTTCTTTTAGGCAGAATGGTTGCATCAGAAATAAAATAGCTGAAGACTAAAGTACCAAGAGCAATCCACACAGAGATCCTGTCGTCTGTCCTGGACATTTGAAATTTCTCAGCTGTGCTCTGTACTAATGTTTACTGCTGCAGAAGATCAAGCTTCCCCCAAGGGTGGCCACTCCGTGGTGTGCCTAGAGCCCTGAGCTCTGTGACTTACAGAGATCTGAGCCTATCCCACCAAATGGTACTCCTGCCTGTTGAACTCGGAAGAGGTTGAGAAGGACAGAGCCAGTCTTAGTCTTGCTCTTACTGGCTATGATGTCGCCATGATGTCGCTCTTACTGGCTATGATGTTCCTAGTGGATTAGAGAGTAGCTCCTTCTTCCTATCCTCCACTCGTCTTCAAACAGCCTAGACACTGCAGGTCAGGAGCTGCAGCCTGGTGGCTAGATCTCCACTGAGGATCCTATAGGAGCAGGCTACATACATGAGCAGCTGTTGAGTAAACTGCACACTGTGTCTAAGGAGCTCCGTGGAGTCTTGAGTCCTTGTGTTGATTTGCTGGGGATGTGGTGGTGGGGGCATTGGTGGACAGACAATGGCATTGAAGTAAAGAGAAACAAGCAGACAGAAGCTCCAGGGAAGGTGAGGACACGGCATGGGCACTGGAGAGTTTTGCTCAAGTCACCTTGCTCAAGTCACAGGTGCTCAAGCACCTGTGATGGGCACTCAACAAGACTGGAAAAAGGATGCCTGTGGTGACCCTCAACAGCGAAAGGAATGGTGCAAGGGCAGGGAGCAGAGGGCATTTAGGAATACAGTAAGGAGTGCATCCCCAGGGATGTGTCCCTTAACAGTAGCCTAGCCATCCCTTCCCATGCATCTATGGAACTCATTGTTCCTGGGGAGTCTGAGCCCTGAGCATCAAGGCTGGCCAGGGTCTCAGGTCACACCTTCATCTGCATTTGGGGGACTTAACAGCACCAAAGCATATGGCTGAGGCTCTGATTAACTAGAACTGGGCTCTAGTACTATTTGGTTGGTGTTGCAAAGTGGGCAAGTCAACCCTAGCCCACCCTCACAGCCTGCCTAGCCGGTGGACCTCTGGATTGTTATGCGCTCAGGACTCTGAGGAGAAGTGGGTCCTCTCCATCTCTTACTGATACACCAGTGACCAGTGGTCAGAAATCCTGAGCTGCTCTGCTCCCACCTTTTAGCCGACTCTGCGTAGACTACTATCCTATGCTCCTTCCTCAACACTGAAAGCATGCATGCTTTCAATGCATGCCTCTGCCACTGACAGTCTGCAGCCTCAAGGCCTCAGTTGCCCTTTCCTGCCCTCCTACTCCCTCCCTTACCTTCCTGACCTCAAGACAGAGAACATTTGCATTCTTTTCAATGACCCAGTAATGCAGAGGGAACTGAATTAGACTTCGTTTTAGACTGTGTGTGCACAGGGGTATATGTGTGTAGTGAGTAGGGGTGTGTGTGCTCCTCTTCCTCTCTGCGTAAAGCCAGCGCTTGTTGTTTGTCGCTGTGCATCCCAGGCACGCTGGTTCTCAAGGCTTCCAGGGCTCTCCCATTTCTCCCAAAGGCACCTCACTGAAGAAGCACTAATGTTACCCATCACTGTGTCTGCCTTTACATGTACCCATGTTATCCAAATTCTGCCTCTCACACTTGTGTGATGAGTGCTTTGCCCATTGAGTCGTCTCCCGAGTCCAATTTGTATAGAAAATAATCAAATACAGTTTATTTACAGATTGACCTCTCTTAAAACCAATCCTCACTGGGGCACTCAGTTACATGCTTGCGTGTACGTGAACATGAGGACCCAAGTTATATCCTCAGAATCAACTAAAGAAAGAAGCCAGATGTGGTGGTGTGAGCCTGCAATCTCAGCACTGGGGGAGGCAGAGACAGGCAGAGCTCTGGCTTACTGGTTAGCCAGCCCACCGAATCAGCAAACTTTGGGACAGGTAGAGAACCCTATCTCATAAAACAAAGTGTTAGACACCCAAGGAACAAGAACCGAGGTTGCCATCTGTCTACCACACATGCACATACATGCACACTAAATAGTCTTCATTTAATCTAAGAAACATCAATTATTGTAACTTCTCTACAGAATGGCAGAGAGGGAAGCTGGCCAAGCTTCCTCACAGTGGCTGATTCACAAATTCTGTCTCTGTAGGGGACCCATAGAATTTTGCCCTGACCTGGATCAGAAAAGACACGCCTAGAGCTGGGGTTTGTTGGAACAGTGGCCCTGTGGTATCACCTGCTCCTGCAGTGGCAGGGACAGAAGGAACTCTGAATTCAATGCCAGATCTGAACAGCTCTCATGAGATCCAGCCCATATCTAAAAGGGTCACTTTCCCCTGTGTTACTTACTTGGCAGGGCTATGAAATTCGTGCTCATCTTCTAACTGATTGCCCTGCAAGGTGTGGCTCAACATACACAGGTCCTGACCGCCTGGTTCTCCCATGTGGGAAGCACATCAGCTAGCCGGGCAGGTGACCCTACCAGCCCATCTCTGCTCAGGTGGAAAATGAAGTCCCTGGCTCCCTGGGTTCTAGATCTGGAGTAGATATCTGGGAGTCTCCCTCCCTATACTAACAAGGCTTTGATTCTTCAAGGTGAAAAGGCACAGTGTTAGAGGTATCCAGAAGACTCTGTGGAGATCAGTCAGAGCACTCCAGGCAACAGCTGCCCTTGAGACTGTCTCAAGCCTACCAGAGGGAGCCACTGTGCCTGAATCCCAGCCACACCCTGGGAATGGAGAGATGCAGGAAACTGTAAATACTGCCAAAGGCCATTGAGTCTTTTGTCTTAGGAACTGAAAATTGGGCAAACTGGTGCCAAACCTCACGCCTATGCTTGGTGGGGCTGAGTTTCAATGGATCACACCTAGGGAGACACCTTCAGCTACAGAGACCAGCGCCATCCCTGGGCGTGGCCCAGGTGATTCACATGAGACCACTTCTGACTCACCTACGTGTTACCCCACCCAGTCATGAGAAAGCCAAGCCTCCCAGGGCCAGCCTGGCCTGACCTAGACTTCAGGAGGCCCAAAAATCCAAGTGGATCAAACTGATTCTGGCCTTCTGTATTAAAGGTAGTGTGTCTAACAAAAGGGCTAGCCCAGAACCATTAAGCAATGGATGGATAAGTAGAGGAATAAAGTGGGTGTGTGGATGTGTATTAGTAACAGCTTTGGGGGAAAAAAGATAGCAGGTGATAGCCCATTCACAGATGAGTACCTACTATGAAAAGGGAGCCCAGCCAACTCTAGTGAGCTCAGCGTCTTGTCCTGATGGTAACACTTAATTCCCATTACTGTTTACTATAAGAGCTGATGTGCCTGAGCTCTGCCCTCAACAAGGAGTCCATACTCCAAGCCATCTTATGTTGCTCTCTGACCTTTCAGTATTGTACTCTACTCAAAACTAGAAGCATCTGGCCACATCAGTGAGCTTGCTCTCTAGGGGACAGCCAGATTCTAAAAGCATGGAGCCAAGCTCCCCTGACCACAGAAAGCAGGCCTTCCAGACCACTCCTTAGTTGTGAGAACACTGCTGGGCTGTGGTGATGCTCCCCACAGATTCAAGAGGCCCCTGAGCACCTTGGGAGCCATCACTGGTCCTTTGGATGGTAACATGTAAGATGATATGTAAGACACTATTCTGCTTGACGCTCGTGGACCGAGCAGCCTGGTGATGAATTTCACATATTACCGAGAAGCAAGGGCTCAGGGACACATAGCCAGCCTAAAATCCCATCTCCTCTCCTAGAGTTAGCTGGTGCTGCTCCACCAGAGGCCATCGTTTCCTGACTCAGATTGACAGTCTCCAGATTCCATCAATGTCCTTATTCTAACTTAAAGTACTAATCACTCAACGGTGGCTAATCGGACCCACGTATCTACTGTTTGGCTTAAGGAACTTGGGAAGGTGCTGATCTAAGTCCAGAAGGGATGTGTGGATCACAGCACATAGCACCTCATCCAGGCACTTTTTAAAAACAAGATGATTGGACTAACCTCAGCAGCTCCCCATACAAGGGCTAAATGTCTGAGAAAGCTCTATTCAGGCCACCGGCCAGAAACACTTCTCCCAGTGACAGCTAACTCAATCCTCTGAGGAATTCCTTCAGACTACCTAGGGGTGTTAAAATGGTGTTTAAGCCACACCTTACTTCATTTGTCTTACTAAATGCTAAGCAATGGGCAGAAAGCACTTTTCAGAAGCTGACTTGAGTCCATAAAGCAGCCCCTGAATTTAACCCCCAATGTCACCCCTGGTGTTCTATGGGACACATTTACACTCGGGGCAGCTTCACACTGGAGCCTCATTCAGCCATCTTGGTTTCTGGCATGACCATTGTAGGGTTATTGATCTCTTCTTCCTCCTCTTCCTCTTCTTCCATCTGTTCCACCTTTTCCTCTTCTTCTTCCTCCTCCTCTTCCTCCTCTCCCTCCTCCTCTTCTTCCTCTTCCTCTCTCCTCCATGTTGGGTTTGGTGTCAAAAGAAAAAGAAATAAAGCCAACTTATGGTCTTGCTTAGTCTACGCTTGGGAACGACCTTGTGGCTGGTGGGAGGGGCTCAAGTGGGGCCAAAGGCTAGAGGTATGGTGAACCCCTCAAAGATTATAGGACCTCAATGGCTGCCTGTCAAGAAAATGTCTCCCAGTAGACCTCCTATCAAAGTATTTGTTTAGGCATCTCACAGAGAAGAGGTCTGTGAAGGATGTGCAGGATGAAGAAGTCCAAATTAGAAGGTCCTGCTCTCTCCCACCACGCTAGGACTGTTCAGCTCCTGGTAGGAGACATGCATGTCACTGAATATGTTTCACACCATGAGTTTCTCCTGGATCTACCAGCAGAGGGGCTGTCCCTTTCTATCCAGGACCATGATGCCTTGCTGCCAAAAGAGAGGGCTTAAGAGAGGTGACTGAAGAACCTGCAACTCTGCAGAGAAGTAACTAGGAACACAGTTGGTGGCAGCAGGCGGCTAATCACAAAGGGGTGTTTGCTGGTCCAGGAGTCAGGACAGTTAAAAATGACATACTTGAAGCTGAAAGTATAGGAGGTGGGTGGGGATCCCCAGCTGTGCCTCCTACAGGCCTGTTTTAGCATGAGCTGGTGGTATGGCCCAATGCATGATGGGAAGGGACTTTAGATGCTAAAGTTTCCTGCTAGACTGTGGGTGCTTCCTGGGCTAAACGTGCCCCTTAGTTGAGGAGCCTGAGAGGTCACTGTCCTGCTGAACATTGGGCCCACTTTCTCTTTGCTCTTGGCATTGAAAAGTTCAGGGCTGACCACATCCAGTGTCTTCTAAACTCAACAAGATCCCAGGCCTTCACCCTACAAGGCAAATAGGAGACTTCACACAAGTGTAGAGACTGGCTCGTACGTGGAATAAGATGCTTCTATGCCTTAGCTCTTCCTAAAATGTTGACTGAAAGTATTTGAGTATCCAAAAGTACACTAAGAACAATAAACCATGCCCTTGATTCAAATGGCGTTCAAAAGGCATGCTGTTCAGTTTTAGTATACTTTTTGATCAGCTCACAGTGGCGTGAAAAACACTTTTTTCTTTTACATTTTGTTGAAAAGGACAGTTCTTTTATAATGTTTATATCTCTTGTCACTGGCGAGTAGACAAAAGCAGCCACACAAAAGCTTGCCTCTCGGTTACTCTGTGTCTTCACTGAGTATGTGGTCAAGGCTGATCAAGGCATTGGTGTTGGATGTCTGGGTGTGGCTCTGGAACCGGCCGGGGGGGGGGGGAGGGAGAAAACCCTCCCTCCCACGCATGCAAGCTGTCATCACAGCTTTGCCCCAAACTGAGCACCAGACATGGCCAGAAGCCTCGCCTCCGTCTGTGGGCGAGGAATCCAGCATGGCTTGGTGGGCAGCTCAAATTCTGGGTGCTCTTAAGTCAGCACTCGGCTCGCTCCCAGCCTCCCTCACCTGGTACTAGCAACCATCATGCTCCTGGCTTCAGATCTTGGCATCTTGCTGTTGGAGTTTCTGCAGTTGTGACCAAAGGAACAATGCCTCTGAGGTGACATACCAGCATTTCCCCAAACCCCACTTCCTAGAGGGAGACAGCACTGTCAACTTTCAGAAGAGACCCTGGGAGCCATCTTCTGGGACATCTATCTTCCTTTACTTCTTTTGATCACAAGTCAGTCTGGGAGCCACTCTCTCAGTGAAGAGGAGATTTACTCTCGGCTCCATGTCCCTCACTGGGCCAAATTTTCTTATAGCACTTCTGGCCACTGGGCTATGAGACCTTCCTCTACCCTTTCGGACGTGAGGAAAGTTGGGCAGGATGGGATGAAAGTTCCTAGTGCTGGCACCTATCACTCAGACGTCAATGGTAAAAGGAGAGATGGGGCTGGAACCTGTAGTGGACAAGGACGAGATCCGTCCCCAGATACTGCAGGGCCCTCACCCAACACCAGAACCACAGCCACAGGTGGGCCTGGTCCTGCTCATCACCATGCTGTGCAGTCACAGAGGCTAGCGCTGAGTCCCTGATCCTCTACCTAGGCCCTTCCAGTATTTCTTCTGCAAGCAAAGTCATCCTCATAGGATCCTCTCCTTAATCAAGGGTCTCTCTTTTGGAGGAAACTCTACCCATTTTTTTATAGGAAGGACACACACACACACACACACACACACACACACACTTGCTATTAACTTGCTGTGGTAGTCTTTGAACTTTTTCTCATGTGTTGGGCAGCGAGGCACTGTGCACAACCCCCTGCCCCGTCTTCACAACAGTTTCAGCTCGCCGTGATTCCTGAGTTCTTTACCGTTTTTCCTCCATGAATGCCTCTCATGTTCAGCCAACCCTGCCAGTTTCCTCCCACTTGAGCCTCAGCATCTCTGCAGCAACTGCTAAGTGCTTAGCAGGCAACTTTCTGGGGCCTAGTCACCAGGTTCCAGTTGGCCTGGGAGGTGAATCTTGCTGCTGTCCTCAAAGGCCAGGCTGTGGGCTCCACGGGGTTTGTGGCCCACAGCTGACTCCTGGGAATCCTCTGTCCATTCCCACAGAGTTTGCTTTTGGAAGGGTTTAGTTCTCTGCCAGACTTTACACCCTAGATGTGTCTCTCAAGAATTCATAATGTTCCATCCAACTTTCTACTCTTTCACTTCGGGCTTTTATCACATTCCATCGTTTTTTTCCTTCTCAACGGAACTGAGGAGATGGGTTATTCAGTCCATAAACACATAGGTTACGCAAGGTGCTAGGCATGGAGGGAGATGCTGACTGTGTGAGGGTGCTCCTGGTATCAAAAGAGTGAGTAGTGTGTCTTACATAGACACAGGCAGCTGTGTTCTGGAGCAGGAGTTAAATCTGACAGGAGCCCCCAGGCAGTCTAGGGGGGTCTTGCCTACGTTTTCACAAAGAACTTGGAAGAAAAGACTTAAACTAGACTTATCAGGAAGCAGTGATGACCTGAATGTGATGAGGTGTGAGCTGTACACATGGCTCTGAGGCCACCTTCCCTCAAAGACGGTACCATGGAGCCGTCCTGGGGCTGGTGTGCTCTGTGCTCCCCTGTCTTCCAGCCAAGGAGACTGCTGAGACAACCCCACATGGGAAATAGGAACATACAGCAAGCTGGATAAAATAAGTCTTTACCCTAAATAAACAGACATGCCTTTTAGCTGTCTAAATGCCATGGCATCTCTTGTGCAAACACACGCAGCCCAGGTCTAGTCCCATTGTTCTTGTCTTCTGGCCCCAGTGCTCTCCCAAGTCAGTTTCCATATCTGTCACATCACATTCTATGGTTGTGTGGGCACCAACACAGTGGAGTGTCATGACCAGGCTTGGAGCCTTAAGGATGAGTCTTTGGACTCAAGTCCATAGAGAAGGATGGTTTAAGCTGTGTAGTGGGTGGAGCCTCACGAGAGTCTATTCCTTTCTTGGAGAATGCCTTGTTGTGCTTGAGTTCAGCCCATACCTGTCCCCTGGACACCACCTCCTTGCCATGTGATATCTCTTCCTCTCACGTGCTCCCCATGCTGTCACCACAAAGTCTTCCCA
>NW_021604634.1:520698-541330 GCF_004785775.1 Grammomys surdaster | reverse complement strand
CTCTCTCCCACTGCCATGCCCATCCCTAACATCCACCATTCATCCCATGACATCGGACAGAGTTGCGTGACCTCCACCTCCAACCTGTTTCAGTACCCATACCATCCACCACAGACTATTGGTGATCTATCTGGTCATTGCAGCTATATCGAAATGATCCTACCCCCTTGGGAGCATACCTGACCCCACCCAACTCTGACCCTATCTCTCACTGACTTTGTCGCACCCTGACCATAGCCTACTGCGTCCACACCTTCCACAGCCTGCTGAGCTCAGCTTCTAACCCTACTACTGAGCTACGATCTATACTCTTAGACTCTTCCCAACCCCCTCCCCACAGCATACCCTCATACACGCAGACAAGTTACAGACACGGGTAGAAAGGGACACAGAACAGCACCCAGTGTTGGGGACGCTCAGAGAACATGGTCAGTTGTACACCAGCATGAAGCTTCACAGTGAGCATTAGGGCTGCTGAAGGAGGCTGAGCTGAAAGCAAGGCCAGTCCCCTTTGCTGCACCATAGTCCTTGGCTCAACAGGGCCCAGGAGCTCTGTGCTTCTGCCCATGGGAGACATCAGACTGTGCCTGTGACACTGGGCGGAGACTTCCAGAAAGCCTCCTGCTCCTGGGTGTAAGGCGCTGGGCCAGGGCTGATGGGGCGCCACAGAAGTTCCTAATTATCTGTGAAATTAAGGATCTATTTTAAGATGAGACTCGAGGAGTGATTCCACCAAAGGAGTTGCAAACACCTCTCTCTCTACCACAGTGAGACTGGGAGAGGGAAGGAGGGCCCACCCCTTCACAGTAGACTGTCTGCCTTTGAGGCCTGTAAGAGGCAGACAGCCTCCCTGCCTGCCAAGCAGAGCAGCAGAAGTAGAGCACGGCCTGTGTTGGGAGCTCATCTTGGCCTCTCACCTTGGCCAAACCTGCAGACACAGACACAGCTCACCCCTGTTCCCAGTTCACTGTGGCAAGCCCAAGTTCTGCCCTAAGCAGGGTAGCTCAGATATCTGCTCCTGGCAGTATTTCGGGGCTGAATGTGGTGAGATTCTGAGAACTGTGTGTATCATAGAAGTAGTGTTCTTTTATGGTGACCCCACAGATACAGCTGTTATTGTCACCCCATATCAGGTTTATGTACAAAAGAGAAAGTGAGGGGACTGGTGCCTTGCCTGTGTGGGATGACTGAACACTGCAGCAAGACATCACAGCCTGGGAATTAGTCTGTGGCGCAAAACATTCTCACATCAGGGTTTCCAGCTGCTCCATGCTTGTGTGTCCAAAAAAATCAGGAAATATCATTATTTGCTAAGCTGCGGGGATTCATAGTGATGCCCCAATGCTTAGTTTGCCCCACTAGTGTTTGGCTCTGAAATGTGACCATGCAGTGATAGCAGTGTTCCTCGGACAGATTCACAGAAACATGACAACCAGGACTTACTGGTGACCACTACCCACCCAGAAGCTGTGCCAGAATGATGGGGAGACTAGAAACCATGTACCACCAGGAATGACGGTGAGCTGCTCTGATCTGTGGAGGAAGCATTGGAAGAGGCCATTGGAAGAGGCAGGCAAATGGAAAACGGCTTTGGGATCTAGACCCGCTGAGAAGGCACCAGGCAACTATGCTCAGGCCACATAACAGCTGTTATACCCCATCTCCCAAAGATATTTACACAGCCTCTCACCACTATACACAGTCTCCCAAAGGCATGTGCACAGCCTGCACTCACTATACCCGGTCATCTCCCAAAGGTATGTGCACAGCCTGCACTTGCAATTTCAAGAACAATGTATCTTGACTCACCACATGGTATCTTTATGCTTAGAACAGTTTTGACTGATGACAAGTGTCTTAGTTAAGGTTGTCATTGTTGTGATAAAACACCATGACCAACCCAACTCGGAGAGGAAGGGGATTATTTGGCTTATACTTCCACAGCACTGTTCATCATCGAAGGAAGTTGAGACAGGAATTCAAGAGGGCAGGAACCTGGAGACAGGAGCTGATACCAAGGCCATGCTCACAAGAGCTGATACAACAGGAGCTGATACCAAGGCCATGATTCAAGGCTGCTTACAGGTTTGCTCCTCATGGCTTGCTCAGCCTTCTTTCTTATAGAACACAGGACTACCATCCCAGGGGTGGGCCTACGTACAATGACCTGGGCCCTCCCCCATAATTACAAATTAAGAAAATATTCTACAGCAGTGGCTTTCAGCCTGTGGTTCACAACCCCTTTGGGAGTTAAAAGACAATTGGAAAGCCCAGATATTTACATTATGATTTATATCAAAATTACAGTTATGAAGTAGCAGTGAAAACAATTTTATGGTTAGGGATCACCACAACATGAGGAACTGTATCAAAGGGTTGAAACATTAGAACAGTTGAGAGCCGTTATTCTATGCGCTTGCCTAGAGCCCAGTCTTACAGAGACATTTTCTTTTTTTCTTTTTTATTTTCCCGGCCCCGCTCGCTCCGGCCCAAAGGTTTTTACTTTATTTATTATATGTAAGTACACTGTTTCTGTCTTCAGACACCCTAAGAGGGCATCAGATCTCATTATGGGTGGTTGTGAGCCACCATGTGGTTGCTGGGATTCGAACTCATGACCTTCAGAAGAATAGTCAGTGCTCTCAACCGCTGAGCCATCTCACCAGCCCCAGAGACATTTTCTTAATCGAGGCTCCATCCTCCCAATGGTAACGGCTTGTGTCAAGTTGACATAGAGTGAGCCAGCACAGGAAGGAAGCTCCTCAATTGCCTTCAAGTCACTGTCCTCTCTCCCGGTTCACCCCAAAGCCATCTGAATCACTGCCCTGTCTCCCTGATTGTCTCAAAGCTGTCTGCCCTCAGGGCCATGTAGCTCACAGTGGCTACCTCTCTCACTTATGTCCCCTAAAGTCTCTTTTCCTCCCAGAGTGTCTCAGGGCTCACACCTGAGTTCTGCTCCCCTGCAGCTGTGGTAGCCTACTCAGGCTGTGCTCCAAGAACAAGAGATGAGATTTTAGGTCAAGAAATCATTTATAGGAATGGGGACATGGCTCAACCAATAAAGTGCTTCCTCAAACACAAGACCTTAAGATAAGGACCCATCACCCCCATAAAAAGCCAAGATATGTCAGTGTATACCTGCAATCCCAGAACTGAGAGATCGTGGGTTACAATAGGACCCCTGGGGCTTATAGCCCAGCCCTCAAGCTCAATTAGCCTTCTCCAGGATCAATGAGACCCTATCTCAAAAAAATAAGGTAGAAGATACAGGGACTACCAGTTCCAGTTTTGAACTGGGCCTTGTCGCAGCTCAGCTGTGCCACATACACCAGCCACCTGTGGAGCTATCTTACAAGCTGAACTAGACTGTGAGCCTGCCTATTACCATCTCAGACACTACTATTACCCTTCACACCACAAAACATGACTTCTCTCCTTCCTCTAGTGTGGCTCTTTCCAGCACAGCCAGCTGCTGAGTGACTGAGGTCACCATCTTAGACTGCACCCAGGGAGATCAACACATCTCAAAACAGATATGCATGTCTGCTGACGATCATTGAGGAGTTGGGGGAAAAGATTGGGCCCACCTCTGAAGGGAGCAACACCATAAAGAAACTAAGCTGAGCTATTGTTACTACCCCAGGCCTGGTCCAGGAGCACTTGGCTGAAACAGGACACAATGCCTGATGCTAACTTCCTGGTTAGCACTGAAGGCCCTATCTTTCTACCACATGGGATGTTACACCTGTTGGGATGAATTATTTTTTAAAATCAAAATGGTGACAGCTTAGGTTTTGTTTTGTTTTTTGTTTTTTTTTTTCCTGCCATGGTTCATTAAGCTGTGAACCTACATTCTCAAAGATTTGGAAAACATTTTGCAATTAACTAAGATGTGTCACTTAAGTGGTTAGGGGAGACTTGGGTCTTTTTCTTTCGTTTTTAAGCATTGGTTTAAAAGATGCACATGAGATAACTTCACAGCAATCTGTTGTTTACAAAGACCATCTTCTACCTCTAATCTTCTTTTGGGTACATCTGATGTTTGCATCACCCGAGCTGACTGGTTCCTTCCCGTAAACTCATCTGACTCCAAGGACTACAGTCAGTACAGACACCGTGCTTTGCTTAGCTGGCCCTCCTGCTGTACAGCGTAGACTTAATGGAGTGTCTTTGCTTATGCTTTGCATGACTCTGAATATGCTGAAGTCAGTCTTTAAAATGCACAAATTATAAATACAAAACAAAGAGCAACGCATTCAACCTACCAAGCACTGATCGTATCCATCTGGAGACCGTGTGTAGATTTCAATTCTATGCTTACTGCAAATGATCAAAACATCTGGATTTGCTTGCATCTTTGCATATATTCATTACTTAATGTAATAAAGCTTAATTTCATTTAAAAACTAAGGTGAAGAACAGTTGAAAAAGATACCCAATGTCATCTTTGACAACACACACACACAGAGACACACATAGTTATACACACAGAGACACACACATAGACACACACATACACAGAGAGAGAGACATACACACAGACACACACAGACACACACACAGACACACAGGCTCACATACGTGTATACACACATAAACACATACATAGACACACAGAGATACACACATACAGATACACACACAGAGATACACACAGAGACACATATAGACACACACAGAGACACATAGACACACATACTTACATACATGTATACAAACATGAACACATCCACACAATAAATCATTAGCAGATTTGTACATGGAGATAGAATTTTCGTGTTTACTTTAAATATGTTCATTTTTCCAGAGACAAATGCCAACATGTTTGTCACATTTGTGAATAAAATATGTGTAGGATTTACTTCAAAGTAACATGAAGGAGACAGAGTAAAAGAAATGAAACAGGACAGGCCTGAGGAGAACGATCTGGAAGGTAGGAGAGGGTTCCTTCCTTAAAGCCAAGTAATCAGGCCTGGAAGGCACACTTCTCCTCATTGTCTCTGCCAGTCACCCTGGGAGCTGGAAATCAAAAAGACAGGAGTTCAGAGGCTCACACCAAGACCTGGAGGTTTCCTCAATCTCAAACATCCTGGCCAGTGTCCCTCACTGAGTCCTGATATCTGTTGTAACCCAGCTGCCACACCTGCACTCCCACTGTCTGTTCTACCCCCAACAGTGAGTGTCCCCTCCCCCCACCATGCTGCGCTGTCTCTTAGGAGGATCCTGGATGCCATGCACATCCCTCTCATGCCTCCTTTCAGGAACTGTCTATCAGAGATGTTTTACATCATCGAGGAAAAACAGTCTCAAAGCAAAAAAGTCTCGAAGCCCCCTGGGTTTTATTTTAATCTACCTGAGAATGTTTGTAGAAATTCAGCTGTTTCATTAAAAATCGGTGATTACTTCAGAAAAAAAAAGTTTATATTCAACCAGCTTTATTTACAGAAACCTTGCACATACAATGAACACAACTTTTACTCAGCCCCAGGAAACTCAGGCCTATAGTACTGTCCCTGCCCTGTGCCTCTGCTCTCACCCTGAGAATATTCCAGAAGCAGAATATTCCTGAGAATATTTCCACAGCTCCCATTTACTTGTCTCTTGTCTCTGAAAACAGATTGTCCCACTGTGTGCTGTGTGAGAGCACCCTCATGCTCCTGTTACACAACACCCGATGTGAACACTGGACAGTAGCTGCTCCGCTGGGGACAGATGCAGAAGCGTTTGGCCTGTTTCTGGGTTTGCAGTGGTTTATCTGCGGGAGACAGAAGGAAGGGAAAGGAAATCTCCTCAGATCTCATCATGGCGACTCACTGGCACTGGCTTCACCCGCACAGTTAGCATAGTGTCTCCTGGGCACACCAGCTAAGCAGACATGAGGAGGAAGTTAAGAGCTACCTTAGATGGTCCTGGCAGCAGGCTGGGCTCATCTTCTTGCTTCTCTAACCTGCCTGACTTATTTTTTTTGAGACGTATTGTGTTGTTGTTTTTTGACACTGTGACATCCAGGGCTCAAAGGACGACTGCGTCAAGAGCTATGGAAGGACAGCAGTGACATTTGAGCATCCCCATGATGACTACAATCTCCACCACCAGGGTGGGCAAGACCCTGCGGGCCACCGGAGCTCAGCCATACTCTCGACCTCCCCTCCCCCTTCTCATCTTTTCACCCAAGGTAGTGCCAGCTTTTGCCACACACATACCCTCCTTCCCCTACACTGCGGCTTTCCAACCCTTTTTTAACCAAGTCCAGCCCAACCAGCACATACATGCAGAGGTGAAATAAACTCCATAAACAACACCCTCTGATGAGCGATTCCTGATGGAAATTGGCAGTCCTGTTATGACAGAAAGAGATGGGTCTGTTCCATTCCACCCCATGACTTTAAACTTCTAGTTACGACTCATTAATTTGATTTCACAACCTGCTAATGGGTTGTGACCTGCAGTTTGCGAAATTCTCTGTCGTCTGCAACCTGGAAGCGGTGGGCAGTACCGACACCAGCCTCTGGCTTGTCTCTGCCTCTCCTGCTTTCTTTCTCACAGGAGTCTGCATCTTCCCTGTTCTAATGACCCCACTACAGGGGCTGGAGGGACCTCTGCCATCATTTTCCATTGAACTTGGTGTCCAACCATCAGCCCACTCAGCCCCGCCTCTCCATGCCCAGCAGTCAGCACGCAGGTGGCACTTACCTGACCTTATCCCTCCCCACTCTCTGGTCTGGGACGCAGAACACACATTTTCCTTCTACAAAGCCATAAACATCCCCCAAACTCATTCTTTACTATAGCTGGAGACTGGAAGGTGAGGTAATGCTACCACAGAGAGGACAGGAAAGCTCACACCTAAGCTATGGCAGGTCCAGAATTCTCTTTAAATCTGTACTGTGTTTTCCAAGTTGTTTTCAGTGGACTGTGCTATCCTTGGAACTACAAAGAACGTCAAAGTTAAGATGAGAGTAAAATAAAATACAATTCCTGCAGTCTGTCCCTCTGCTGGTCCCCTTTGTAAAGATGGCCTGCTACATGTGTCCTTTCAGAAGGAGATTGTTATGATATGTGTGCCTGCTAATGCCTGTTGCACCAACAGGGCCTAAATGTACTGATCCCACACTATACTGGGGCTACGGGTGGTAAGGTCATTGTTACCAACAAAGTCCATGTTCAAGAATCCCCGGCCCGCATCTGATGGCTTTTATTCTTTCAGTGCACTGAGGACCAGCAAATCCCATCCCTGCCCTTCAACACAGCTCTGCTCCTCCTTTCCCTCTGTGAACTTCTTCTTCAGCGGTTTCCTCATTGGAGAAGCTAGCAGTAGCTGGCCTGCCTTAATCTCCCACTTAATGGGAGTGCTTGGGGTCATGTGACCCCAATTGAAATTAGGGTAGAAGAGGGCCATGGGGCAGATCTCCCCTTCTCACCAAGGGAGATTGGGCTGAGCAGATTCCTGGGTAGGAGCTGCTTGTCCACAGCAGCAGGTCTTCTTTTGTTATTTGGAATTAAGGTTCTGTGGTTCTGGTTAGCCTGTGCTGATGAATCAGCTGTGAATAACAAGATACCAGAACCTCTAATGTGAAAGTAAAACCTTTGCTTTGCTGAGATACTGTACGCTGCTCAGCTGGGGCTGAGGAACCAGCAGTGAATAAGAAGAGATCAGCTTCACTGAGGTGAAATCGAAAGGGTTTCCTCAGAGTCAGCTTATAGAAGCTGTGCTCCAGGGGTGTCCAATGCTGAGTCTTGGGCTGGCAGCCAAACTTAGTAGTGTAAGAGCCACCGAGGTGGTACTGGTTTTGAAGGCGTGAAGGGATCACGCAGAACAGTTGAGGCTTGGCACAATGAAGAAAGCCTGTGAGAGGATGTTGGTGAAAGTGCAGCCCAGTTACAGCAGAAGACCCCAGAATGTTGGCGATGCCAGTACCATGAGATGACCACTAAGAACAGCAGCAGCAGTGGAGTAGGGCCAGCCAAAGCCGAGAAGACACGCTGTGTATGCTGCAGAAGACACAGCACAAGAAATGAGCCAAGCCCCTTGGAGGAGCCCAGAAGATTGTGAGTGAATCCACATATTAAATGTTGAGTTCTTTACACTTTTGGGAGTTTGGTTTTGCTTCGATTTGATTGTGATGTGGCCTGGTTCTTCCCACTTGAAGTTAGAAAGTAATTTATTTCTGATTTTACTGGAGCCCACAGTTGAGAGATTGCATTTTAAAAGACTTTAAAAGAGACTGGATATTTTGAAGGAACTGAGATTTTAATGTGTTTGAATTTGTAATGATTATAAGACCTTAAAAGTTATTTGTGTGTGTGTGTGTGTGTGTGTGTGTGTGTGTGTGTGTTTTCAGAGCTGAGGACCAAACCTAGGGAGGGCCTAGCACTCACTTAGCATAGCAAATCCCCAACCCCGTTATTTGTGTTTTTAATGTGAAATGGACAGGGGACAGATAAGAAAGGAAGGGATGTAGCTTAATAGTGATGTGTTTGTGTGTCAGACTGACAAGGGGTCAGTTGTGCTGACTAGTCTTATGCCAGCTTAACACAAGATAGAGCTATCAGAAATGAAGGACCTCAATGAGAAAATGCCTCCACGAGATCCAGATGGAAGGCATTTTCTTAGTGATCGATGGGGAGGGCCCAGCCCATCGTTCACGGTGTTATCCCTGGGCTGGTGTTTCTTGGTTCTATAAGAAAGCAAGCTGAGCAAGCTACATGAAGCAAGCCAGTAAGTAGCACCCTTCTATGGCCTCTGCCTCGGCTCCTCCATCAGGTTCCTGCCCTGTTTGTGTTCTGTCCTGACTTCCTTTAGTGATGAACAGTGATGTGGAAGTGTAAGCCAAATTAACCTCTTCCTCCCCAACTTCCTTTTTGACCATGGTGTTTCCTCAGAGCAGCAGAAACCCTGACTAAGACACAAGTCAGTTGTTAAATGTTTATTAGTACTTTAGCATCTCTAAAACAATACAAAGAAAAACAGGAAAAAAAAGGAAAAGAGACTCAGAAGATAGATGAAGCAAGAAAAGACTGTTATTTACATTTAGAAAGACAGCTGTAAAGTGTGCAGTCACAGACAAAAGGAGACTCGAAGGAGAATCTGGAGATCAAACTGAGATATACAGAAAAGGAGAAAAAAGCAGGAGATGGTGGCGGGAGCAGGGGATGATGGTATAAACTGTCCATCCAAGACCCCAAATTCTGACCAAAAGATACTCCAGAGATAGAAAAGGCAAGCAGAGGGAGGCTACAGACAGGACCACCACCTTTCCCAGACAGGATGCTCAGAGCCAGAGACCAAAAAGAGCCCAGCACCTTCCAGGGAAGGGACGACAGCCAAGGCTGGGAGTGAAAAACGACACAGGGACCAGGAGAGAACCTCATGTTTCTTGGGAAAGTGTGGGGGTGGGGGACGGGGTCACACACAAGTCCTTGGGAGGCTGAGGCAGGAAAATCACAAATTCAAAGCCAACCTGGGCTTTATAGTGAAGTCTTGTTGTAAAAACAAAAGTCCCTACCTAGTATCCAAGTGCAGCCAGGAAAGGAAAGACATGACCAGTCCTGGGAGGTATGTTCAGTTCCCAATCAAATGGTCTGGCATGAATAAGTTGACACTAGGCAAGAGGTAGTCTCGGCCACTGGAAGGATGCTGCTGGCATCTCTCCAAAAGCAAATGGAAACAGTCTCACTGTTTTATCGGGATGTCTGACTCTCCAGGAAGATGGAGTGACTAGGGAGAGGCCATGTGCTAGGCACTGAAGCAGATATTAACTTCAGGCAAAGTGTAACTGCACAGAAAGAACATTCGATGATATGATGATGTGTTTTAGGTCTCATTGCATTGGCAAAGGCCAATCTGGCTTAAAATAATGCAGAAGCCCGTTTCTCCGGCGAGAACATTTGCACTTCATCTGTACAGATCCTTGGCCTTCTCTCCCAGGCTGGTTTTGTGGCTGTGAGGTGACCTGATGTAATGCCCTAATCCTGCCACCAAACATATGTGTCCTGGACAGAAGAAGGGGAGGGATATCTCTCTGGAAGTAACACTCAGATGAGCCCCGCTTGTCAAAGCCTTACCCTGTGGCCCTCTATATGAAGAAAGCTTAGAACTCACTTTTGTTCAGAAGCATTTAAATGTCCTGGGAAGGCATTGTGGGCATCTGGAAGGGACAGGGTGATATGAGGAGGTGACCACCAGCTTACCCTGGCAGGAGAATGACCTCACACAGGCATGCAAACAAACAAGAGCTTGCCTGTCAGAAACACAAACCGAAGTTTTTATGGGAGAAATGACGTGATACCCAAGATCTACTTAGACTATCAAATGCATGAGGCGTTACTCGCAGGGCTAAGCAGTAAGTCTTTTAGCAGGTCGCAGGATTTGTTTCCTCCTGTCTAGAAGAAGATGCTAGGTCTGTTTCCTCTCTTCTGGAGCCCCTACAGCCAGGCAGGAACAGCATCTGTGTAGACAAGACCTCCAGACTCCCTGCCTAGATTCAGCCAGACATCTGACTGGGGTGGGGGTGAGGCAGGCGTCTGAGAAGGCAGACAGACATGTACATCTGAGCACTGGGCCTTCCTACATCCAGGTGGGATAACAGTAGGCAGTGTGTGTGTCTCAGAAATCACTGAAGGGCAGCAAAACAGCTTGTAAAACTTGGGAGTGAAAAAAAAAAAAAGAAAAAAAAAGAAAAAGACAACCTTAAGAATTTCAAACAAGAGCTGAGACCTGCAGGTGGCAACCGAGGCTGCTTTGGGGCTCTATTTGTTATAAATGTAAAAGTATATCTGATTTTTTGAAAACTATTAATTTGGTAAAAAAAAATGAAAGAAAGTAATGAAATGACGTGAATAAGAAGTGTGTGTTGATGGAAGAAACAGATTTTCAAAACGGATACAACAGCACAGGAGTGACAGTCACTGCTGTCCCAGGGTCCTGTCACCACTACATCCAGCCAGGGTTTGTCAAGGACACAAGAGGCTTGACATCCAGACACCAAACCCAGTCACTGAGCGCTTGAGACCCAAGTCTCCACAAAGCCGAAGGGTCAGTGCCTGGAGAGTGGGTGCCCCCGGGCAGGGCACCCTGTGACCCTTCAGTTCCCAGAACAATCAGGTTGCCAGCATGTGGCATCACTTATCCAACACAGGCTTTGGAAGGACCTGTTGTGAGCCCCGTGCTTTTCCCAGATTGCCTGGCTGGCAGCTGGGTTCCGGGATCCCATCTGCACCACCCCTTCTGGCTCCTGCAGCACTTGCTCACTCACTCGGAGTGGAAACGCAGGTTAAGAGTTTAACTCTTGCATGGTTGGAGTTTAGAAATGAAATCTGGCAAGTGATTAAACTAAATTGCAGACCTAATTGCTTTCACTTAAAACAATATTAAGGCAAATGTGATATTGTGTTTAACTTGGAGGAACGGCGCCATTGGCAACGTAGTCCAACACTGGCTCCTCACAAGGGAGGTCTAGCCCCGCAGACGGCTCACACAGAAAGCTTAGGAACTGAAATCCAAAGCAATATTTTTCAGTTGGAGCTAATGGCAAGCACACAGCTGTCCACGGGAGGGGAAGGGCTGACCATGATGGCGGGAGGATTTACTCAGGAAACGTTCCGGCACAGCAGCTACGTGGTACACAGAGGCTCTGGATGATGCGAAGGACCCTTAGTGCGGGGCAGGCCCTGGAAGGAACTGGAGAAATGATGCAGAAATGCAAAACGACTAGAGGTTCTATGCTCAACCGTCTTCCAGCACATTTTGCAATTTTTATGTTCACTCCCAAGTCAAATTTTACTCACAGTTGCCAAAACAGCTGTTCACACAGTGCAGATGAGGCCCTAGGGCCTAGCCCCTCCTAGCCCGCCTACAGTGCGGCAGCAGGCCCCAGTACAGGGTCTTGGCCATGCCCAGGTGCGCTGCAAGAGGGGTGGCCCCCGGGGAGCAGGCAGGAGCCTCACTCCTGGAAAACCTCCCACAGCCCCAGGGCTCAGACCTATGGTGCAGCCAAGACCTCTCTTCAGAGGTCCCATGCTGGCTGGAAGAAAGAAAAATATGAGGAGGCTCGTGAATCTGGGAGCTGTTTTATTGGTCCTTCTATTTCATATTTCCAGTTTGGAAAAATATGTGTTTTATGTGTTCTGGGCACCTCAGCAATGGCAGAGATAGGATGATGAATGAAGGGAGGGGAAAAGGCCCTTTTTTTAAATTCAAGAAAACAAATACTGGTAAATATAACTCATCCAAGACTCTTCACTGTATCTAAATTAAATTATTTACTTTAGCTCCTCCAGGCTAACTTCAGATGCAGACCTCTTACTCTGCTGTCAAGGGTGGAGTGCTGTGCTAGGTGCCAGGTGCTGGGTGCTGAGTGCTGAGTGTTGGGTGCTGGATGCTGGGTGCTGGGTGCTGGATGTTGGGTGCTGGGTGCTGGTTGTCCTCTGGTGCTGCAGACTCAAGCTTGTGTTCCTCAAAGCACTTTTGTTCCTGGGTATGGAAGGAAAATAGGTATACAGGCATGGTGGAGGCCCAATGTGACCATTTTCAAACACACTGGGGGAAGGTTTCAAATGAGTCTCTGTGGGAAAGCAGGAATGACAAAGACTAGAGAGGACCTTTTGCAGACAAGAGGAGACGAGACTGTCTGCACATGGCCTTGGTGTCCCAGGGTTGATGGTGATAGTCACCACTTCGTTTGGGATTTGGGCCACAGTCTGAACACAGGCTCTGGTTTGGCCATGGTCTCTTTCTGCTATGGCCCAAGAAAAGCTGTTTTCATTGAACTGTGAATCCGTGTTTACTGTGGGTGTGCCTTGAACAGCAAGAAGCCAGGCCCAAGTGTGTGGGGTTTTAATGTGCCTGGTTGCGCTGGCTTCTCCCTTCCCCACTATGATACCGTTAGTACAGTAACAGACCCATCCCTCTGAAGCAGCTGGAAGCCATTCAGTCTTATAAACTGAAGCGAGAAGACAGAGAAATCCAAACCTGCCTGTCTGCCCCATTCCACAGCTGCGCACACAGCTCAGTGAGGCGGCTGCCCAAACAAAGCCACCTCCCTGGCGCTGGCTGCCTGACAAGAGGAAAGAAGGGAGATTGCTTTAAGCCCCAGGTATTTTGGTGAGCTGGAAGCTGACTGCAGTGGACTTGGGCGCCAGTAACACCTCCAGCTGGCAAGTGTGCTTGGCAGCAGTCTTCAGAAGGGTACCCTGGAGAACATGGGGTTCCATGGGCCAATGACTTGCTGGCTGCCCAGTAGGTGCAGGGTAGGAACCTAACTCCCACATGACCGGCACAGAATTTCCTCTGTGGGTCCTCTGCTCTCCTGTAACAATTGCTGAGAGAGCAACAGAGAGCCTGAGCAGGAGCCTATACTTACATGTCTAGATCAGACGACCACCTGATGAGCCAAGAGGCTAAAGACATGGAGAAGCTGGCTTTCAGCCCATGCCAGCTGGGCTTAGAGAGCCTCCGCCTACACCCAGATACCCCCCCTTCCCTTCTCTCCGATTGTGCAGAATATCCAGCTTTCCCACTTCAGAGGTCAACATTACTACTATTCCAACTGGACCACCAGGAGACAATGTGCCAGGATGAGACCTGGATGATTGGTCATATTGATGATGACAATGATGCTGATGATGGAGGAGCTAGAGATTGTGGTAGTCATGGAGATGGCTGTGATAGTGATGGAAATGGTGATGCTGCTGATGGTGGTCGTGGTGATGACAGTGATGATGACGGTCACGGTGGAAGTGGTTACAGTAATGGTACTCGTGGTGATGGAGTTAGTTGTGATGGTGGTGGTTATGGTAATGGTGGTCCTGATGGAGGGGATGGTGAGAGAGGCCTCATAGTGGTGCTGATGATGGTGTTAGTGGCATTGGTGTGCATGATGGTAACGGTGGTAGGGATGGTAGTTGTGTTGGGGTGCTTCCGACGGTAGTGATACAGAGGTGATAGTGGTTGGAGTCATGGTAACAGTGATGAGGGTAGCATGGAGTGCTAGTGAAGGTGTGGATGATGTTGGCTGTGGCCACTGGATTCCTCTATTGGCTCGATGTGGATAAGGCAAGTGCCACCTGTTCTCACTGTGCCCTCCCATGTTTATGGATTTTCCACAGCCAGCATCCCGATACCTCTCTATCCTCCATTCTAGAGCATAGCTAAAGTCGTTGTCCACACACACTAGCACCTAGAACGTAATGGTGTGCAGGGCTAACCATGACGACAGACTGCATGTCAGAGACTTAGAGTCACATAAAAAGTAAATGTCTAGTTATTTTCACTTTGGTTGCAGATTGAAGTGACAATGTCTTCTTGGGTTGAGTTAAATAAAATGAAAATTTTAAGACGTTGTCTTGCTTATTTTTACTTTTGTAATGTGGCAGCCTGCAGGCTCACAATGAGGTGTGTGGTTCCCGTTGGATTTCCAGCAGGCTCTGTGTGTCTAGCAATTGCTATAAAGCATTCTCACTCCTACTGATGCTATTAGAGTTCAGTCTAATCCCCACAAATGTGCACAGAGGTCACAGGGAGATCTTCACAGTGTGGCACTGGGTGATTGGGGTAATAGACTTGACTTTGTGTTTGCCTGTTTTTAGAAAATGTCAGTAAATTTTAATTCCTCAAAAGGCAACATATGGTCTAGAAATAACTCTCTGTGAAGATTCAGGACCAAATGCCCCCAACTTGCTTCTGAGTCTACTGGGGCATTTTGTATGTATGTATGCACAAGTCCATTGTGAACAATTTGAGGTGGTTCTGTTCTAGCAGTGCACTGAGATGACTATTGTTTCTAAATGTTAGGAAATTACAATGGTCTCCAGAACCCAGGGCAAGAATCAGAGAGGCTGTTAGCTCTGTTCCCTCACCCTTTAAAAGTCTAGACTGGGAGCATGTTACATCTCAATTTGATGATTCTTTGCATTTGGCAAAAACAAACTAGGAAGCCAGAAGAGGCAGAATCACCAAATGGCAGAACTGGAGAGAGCCCTGAGGGGGTCAGGAGTTCCATCCCTTGCTGTGGAGGACCAGCATCCACCAAGTGTAGTCAAAGTTATTGTGGAATCAGTCATGGTTCTGGTCCTGGGGTGCATTACCAGGAGCTGCTCCCAGGCTCACATCACCACTGGCATCTCCTACTTCTACTGTGAGCTTGGTAGGCTCATCATTGTAGGAGAGCATCCTCGTGATGGCCATGGAAGGGTGCATGTTTGTGGACACCGCATCCCATCACCAAATCTCAGACTGGAGGCCCCTGCACTGCATGGCAAAGCCTTGAGCAGAGAGTACTCAGTTCCTATAGCTTCTCTATTTCTCCAAATCTGCATACTGATGGTGTCTTTGTGCCAGCCTTAATAGAGAAAGTATATGATCTAGACACAGAATGTCCTGGTCTTAAACACATCCCAGGTTAAGTCCTTACTCAGTATCTGGGGCCTTAGGACTCTGGCCACGAATAGATGCATCTCCCTTTACCCTTCAGGGTCTTATCTTATTCAAAGTCATATCAGCCTATTTCACAGATAGTGACACAATTCCTGGTTTAAAATGTTCATCAGGCTGAGTGGCCACCTAGAGTTCTGCCCTAAGTAGGAGGGACATGGATTATACCTGGGGCTGCACCACCCACTCCCCCACATGACCTTCCAGAGAAGGTGGAGCCACAGATAAACAGAGCCTCTTTCACAACATCATACAAAGCCAGCCCTAACAATACTTAGGTTCCAGTGTCGGGGCCCAGTGCTGTAAGAGACTTTGGTCTGTTGTTGGAGACATTCAATACATAGGGAGAGTTCTCATAAACAGGAAAGCACCATTGTAAGAGGAGACCTGGAGAGCTGCCTGCTGGTCACCATGTCAGGACACAATGAGAAGGCTCCATCCATGAAAGGAAGTAACCTCCCCCAGACACTGGGACCATTGTACAGTGATTCTGAACTTGCAGCCTCCAGTGCCTGGAGAAACAATGTCTATTGCTTATAGGTCAGCCACCCTATGGTACTTCATGACAACATCACAAAGGGACTGAGACACAATCAGCTAAGGTCATGTACTGGATACTCACGGGGCTGTGTCTGAAGATTTCTGTGATCTCACGGTTCGAGAATATTTCCTCAGCCAGGCTGTTGGTTTCTGTGACAATGAACATAATGTAGGTTTCTCCAGGTAGTTAACAAGTGACTTTTCAGGTGAGCATGGCTTATATGTGGCCAGAGGGGCCTGCATATGCCATTGGCCATGCCATTAGAAGCAGGGTGACTGGAGTCCCCAGCTCCAGCCAGCTGTGAACAGTGAAGCTGAGAGTCTTGGGAACGACCTGGGAACAAGCACAGGACTGTGAAAACCAACAGGAGGTAGGATCAGAGTCGTGTGCCGGTCATCAGGTTCTCCATCAAACAGAAATCCACAAAAACCAGGAGGCATACAGGTGAACAGAACCAATTTGAATATCCAGAGGCAACATGGATTTGTCAGTGTGTGGTGAGCCAAATCTTCACTTCCATTCCCTCAGTGTGATTGAGCAGAGTGTATAGCATATGCAGGTCACATCTAATGAAAATTTGAGGCCAAATGCAGAGGGAGGCTCACCCTAGGTCACATGACCATATAAAGCGAATCAACAGTCCCTCTCTTGCAGGTACTGTGGATGGAGACAACTGTCCTAGCCTGGAGACACCGTTTGGAGGAATTCCAGGCAGTAAGGTTCCAGAGCACCTTCCACTTCCCCCGGCTCTGAGTTTCACAACACAGGCTGTCCTCGAGAGCCTTGGTGCCAGCTCCATTTTAGAGAGTTTTCAGGGGGCATGGTAGGATGATGGGACATCTCTTGGGACCAGTGGGAACACCCCAGGGAGACAAAGCCAACTCTACCCGTTGTCCAGCTCTGCTCCCTGAGTTTCTCCTTCCCTTTTTGGGGCCTTGAGATGCTACCAAGTAGAGATCTGCTTTGAATAGCATAGGATCCTGATCTAAAACCATAGATGTGACTGGGCATTAAGACACTATCAGCCCCTCACACATTAGCAGGATCAGTTTTGCTTATTGGTTTCTTCCAAGCTCCTCAAAGCTAGCTACATTGCTTGTCTGAACTTTCAGATGGACCCAGGACCAGGATGGAGGGCTATACCGACCCTATCAGATTCACAGTGGGTACAGGAAAGTAAACCTAGCCCTAGGATACTCTGTCTAGAGGGATAGACCTGAATTCTGGGTTGCATAGGAAGGTTTGGGAGCACATAGTTTGCGGTGGAGTAAGTGTCTCTCCAGTGGTTGTTTTGGGGGAGTACCCTTCAGAACACCGACCTGTTGGGAAATAGCATCAGCTGTGTGGCTCTCATGGGGACCAAAGAATGAATTAGCCTAAGTTTCTCTCCAAAGTTAGTGACTTGAGACTAAGCCTGGTGGCACTTGCCTATAGCCCAAGAGGAAGAATCAGTAATTTAAAACCAGCCTGGTAAATTCAATGCTAGCCTAGGCTTCACAAGCCTTATCTTCAAAAATCAGGGTTAGGGGAGAAAGAGTGAGACAGATGGGGGAGGGGTGATCAGGGCAGCAAGTACACTCACACAGTGCCTACAACACATCTGAAAACACACACACACACACACATACACACACACACACACTTGCTTATCTTTGGTACTTCTAGGCCCTCTTATTCCAGCTTCCTCCTTCTCCATCACGGTGGACTTACTTACATGAATCTGAAGGGATGGTAATGACCAGATCTTTGTTTAGCCTCTAGGCTGGCTCCTTTCCCTAAGCAAACATAATCCAGTGATAGAGGGCTTGCTTGCCAAGCATGAATGAGACCCTGAATCCCATCCTCAGTACGGGGGGTGGGGGTGAGGGAGGAGCTGCTATAGTGGAAACAGTATACAGTCTGAGTGGGCAGTGGCTCCACGTGCAGTACAGTGGCCCTGGCTCCGTCCCTGAGCTCTGATGTGCTCGCAAGCCCCACCTCTACTCCTCCACCCCTCAGGGCCTCATTAGCCATCTTCCTGTTGACACAAAAACACAGTTACTATCACAACCATGAGTCACCATAGCCCAGGAACATGGGTTCTGATTACACCAAATACTGAGTTCCAGTGTGGTAACAGTTTTTAAAAGTCTTTATAGGTACAAAACAGAGGAAGGTCATAAATCAAGACACACTTCAAATGCATCATTGGTAACATCAGGAAGACAGGCTACAGAAGAGCAGGAAAATCTCTGGGATAGGCCAATAGGTTATCTGATGATGTTCTTCCTTTGGGCTGGTGGAAGCTGCTGGTTAGTACATTCCAAATGGGTTTACCTAATGACCTTAGTTAGGGCAAACCCAGAGACGAGCAATGAATGGCTGAGAGAGCTAAAAAATAGTACAACATGATTTGGTTCCAAACCTACAACAATCCAGTTCTCTACGACCATAGACATCTCTAATCGGTCCATCAGCTTCTGGGACTCTGTACCAATATGGTTCTTTTTTTCCTTTCAGAACTTCAATGTACACTTCAAATTCTCAAGTCAGATCCCCCATTGTACTGTGTATGCCTAGAGTCTTCCATCCCTTTCAGGGAGCCAAGACTGACAGCAGAATGGAGCTAAGAGAAGAGATCCAGGTCTATCCTGGAGCCTTCCAGAAGTAAAGGAGCAGAGAGGGTACTGCATGCACTGCACCCCACAGGAGGTACTGTTTAAGGGTACTGCACAAGACTGATGCCACGTAAACGATGCTGCATACGGCCCTGAAGGCAGCCCCAGCCCCAAGAGAGATGCCAACATGGCTGCCTGGCTCCTCAGTCTGGGACTCGGAAATGCTTATTTCATGTCATGCAGGGTTGGGGTTCTGCCTGTCAGAACGACAGCCTCTGATCCTTGCTGGCCTGCAAGTGCCCAAGGACAAGCTTGGGTATTCCTGAGAACTATAGAAACTCCAAATGACTGTGTGACTTAAAACAGCAAACTAATAAGATTTTTTTGCGGTTTCTTTGTTTTTAATTATCATCATCATTTTAGATCTCACTACATTGCTCAACCCTCCTGCCTGAGTTTTACACGTGCCTCCTGGAACCACAGACTCACTTCACCAGACCTCAGATTGACGTTCACCGTCTGAAGCAGAAGTCTAAATTAAGATGTGGGCAAGGCTGCACTCCTTGGATACCCTGGGGACATCTTCCCTTCCTGCCTCAGTTGGGTGGCTACCAGGACCTCTCAGCTGTGGTCAGATCATTCGAGTGTCATCACTATCTTCACATGGTAGCCCTTTGAACCTGTGTCCCTCTTCCTAATTAGACATTTGTCTCTGGATTAGGGCCTTCCATAGTGAGCTGATTCTGAGACATCTGCAAAGACTATTGCTAGTAGCCTGTCTGGACTGGGTGTTCCCAGGTTCTTGGCATCGTGTTCAAAGGATTGAAAAAGCACACTTTTACAGAAAGTCAGGAAGCAAGGGATTTTACTCAGAAGCAAAGTAAAAATACAGAGTAGAGAAGATGCGAGGAAGCACAAGCCCTTCATCATCTCTCAGGACTTCTCTGGGGGAGGAGCTTGTTGCTAGGGGCAGGACTTGGGTGATTTTTCTGCTCTGATACATTTAGGATGGTCACAATTGTGTTATGTAAGCCTCCAGTCACTCACCCCTCCCCCCATGTCCTTTCCCATAGTGCCGTGAGATGCTAAATGGGAGGTGGTTCCTAAAAGTATACTCAGAGGACAGGAGTCATCTCATGGAGCATGCATTTAAAACTAGTCCAGACTGGACCAGAATCCTGAATTTAGTTCCAAGTTATATTCCAGAATATGTTTAGCTACAAAGGAGATGTTATTAGGGGTTACTAAGATGTTACTAGGAGCTGTTGGGACCAAATGACCAACTGTTTTGTGTGTGTAGCTTGATGTAGGTGGGGGTCCCAGGTTGATAAACTATCCCCTCAAATTGCCTGCCTCAAGTCCTCAAGTAAGGAAGCATTGTGATATCTATGTGCCTTTGGGGGAACACAAAGACATGATCCAACCCCTAGTGGCCTCCTTGTGTTTTCCTGGCACAAGGAGGAGAGGACTATGCTTCTCTGATGTTTAATCAATCTCCTCTGTCTTGAAGCCCAGGATCCTCAGACCCTGTTCTCCAAGGGCTCATCTACACATACAGTTTCATTTTGGCTTCCTAGACATCTGCTACCTCTCAGTCAGACTGTGATTAGAATCCTAGGTGGACTGAGGGCTAGTGCCACAGACCCTACCTCTGCTTATAAACCATGACTTATAAACCAGGTTCAGATGATGTATTGCCCATAGCTTCCTACTTTTTCAGTTCATGAGCTTTTGCCCTAGTGCTGGAGGTTGTTCTAGGTAACCAGGAAAAAAAGTGACTATCTAGGGCTCATGAAAAGTTATCTGCTTACCTTTGTTGTTCCAGACCAGTAAGATGGCTCAGTGGGTAAAGATATTTGTTGCTAAGCCTAACTATCTGAGTTCAATCCCCAAAACCCAGATGCAAGCTGTCCTGTGGTCTCTCCATGTATGGTGTGATATGAATGTCCTCTTCCCCCACTACACACACACACACACACACACACACCACCACCACCACACACCACACCACACACACCACACCACACACACACATACACACACATCCATACACACACAAACACA
>NW_021604634.1:375231-520598 GCF_004785775.1 Grammomys surdaster | reverse complement strand
ACACACACCACACATACATACACATACACACACCACACCACACACAGACACACACATATACACACACATATGCCACACACCACACACACATATACACACACACACCACTCACCACACACACCACAACCCCCCCACATACACACACATGCCACACACCACACACACACACACACATACACACACACACACACAAACAGATGTAATCTTTCAAAGGAGAGGTATCCCCTTGGGCTAGAATCGATGTCTAGAGATGGAGAAAACACATTTTGGGGATGGAAAAATCCACTTCTGAGGGATAAAGGAATCACAGCTAAGGATGCAGGAGTTATTTTGGGGTTGGGGAAGTCATATCTGGGGGATGGAGGAACCACTTGTTGGGGATGGAAGAATGCCCATCAGTTCTGAGGAAGAATACCAGAAAAGTATTAACTAAAGCACGAAGCTGACAGGGCCTGCTTGTCTCACATCCACTCGTTTGCCCCTCAACACTTACCATTGTTTCAAGTGAGTCTGGGTCTTCAGGATGTTTTGATTGGTTCTCTGACTTTCCGGAGTCTACTCCCTCCACCTCCCCACACCCCCAGGGAATGACCTGGAAATAAAGCAGTGAGGTACCACATAAATGATGCCCCTAAGATTTTTTTGCCACATCCCCTGCCTCAGTGGACCCCAGAGCTCTGAGTATCAGCTTCATTAAGACCTCATTAGGATAGGAAAGAAGTTAATAACACAGATGAAATCTCTCTTCAGTGGCTCCTGTGGCTAAGACTCCACCCAAACCATCCTCCAAAGGTCAGGAAAGCTGTTCATGGGGTACTCCTGTGTCCCCACACTCTGTGTAGCCCCTCAGACAGGCTTGGACACAATGAGGTACTAGAAGCAAGAGAATAGATGGGTAAGACCTCCTTGGGTGTAGCAGATATCAGGTCCTATGGCAAGCAAATTCAGGGCCACTTCAGACACTTCTACCCTTAGGTAAGACAGCATCACGAGAGTGAGACACTATGAGATCATGTCTCCTTCCTGAAGAAATGTACCTTATTCCTTAGGCGCCTTCATGTTCAGAACAACTTTGTGGGGATTATGAGCCATGAACAGCTTCAGAGCATCTCACTCCACAAAAGCAGACCCCTGCCCCGCAAGGGTTCAGAACACTCTGGGAGAAGTGGTCAGAAATACAGGCAAGGAGTTTTCATATTCTTCTGATGGCACAGGCTCCTCTGTGGGGGCCTGAGAGACAGAGGTGCTGGATGTATCCATTTGAAAGGTTCTAGAGCACGCCGAGCTGGCACTGATAGCGTAGATAGGACCAGGGATTCTGAGGGGATAATGCATATGGCACATGGGTGGCAAGGGAGGTAGACCTTAAGTAACCACAGTGTGAAAGGTAGAGGTATAATATATACCAAATCCCAAGGGACTGACATATATGGAAGATGGGGGTCATCCAGAGTTCCATAGTCTAGCCAAGAGCAGTTGACAAGAAACTCCATGTCATACTCCAGATTTCCTGTTACTCTGTAGCATAGCACTTGCTAAAGAACTCTTGATATTATTGGTCTTTGAAGGTCCCCTCCAGTGGACAAAACGAAGAAAACTTTCATTTCTGATATTTACAAAATACTATATGCTAGGAAGAGGGTCCTCTGAGAAACCTGGAACAGTATGGCATACTGGATTTGGGGCATCGAATGCCAGGTCCCCCTACAGCAGGTCTATAGTGTGGCTTTCACTTCCTCATTTGTTCCAAGGGCTATGTATACTAGTAGTGATGGACTCTCTCCCTTGTGGATAGATGTCTTGAAGCCTTTACCACTGATGTGGGAAGAAGGTCCAGCTCTCCCAGCACCCTTCAGCAAAGCTGTGTCCTTTCCAGTAGGTAGCTGGGCTCATATTTGGCTTCCACTGCAAAGCCAGAGTTTGCCCCATGGAACCTGACCACAGGAGTCATATGAATGAGGCTCCATTGGTCACTGTTTCTCTTTCCAATCATGCCAGAAGCCTCTGGCCTCCTGTGGATCCTGTTCCCTCCAAATTGTCACCTCCACCCTTTCTGCGTAATACAACCTCCCGATACCATGATCCCCACTGCCTGCATTTGATGTGGTCGCAGGGTACCTGACGAACCACCCAGTTCAACCTCTCCAGCAAGGAAGAAGCCCAACCCCCAAGTTCCCAAAAACCCAAAGCATACGGCCCAGAACACAGTAAACCTGTCTTCAGTTCTATGAAGTCAATGTTTATTGAGTTTGTTTGGAGCCAAGCTGGTCTCCTGCCACTGAGCCCCGCTGCATATAGGCTGCAGCTAAGCCACTCAGACAGCCTTCCAAAGAGGTGCGAGAGGAAAGCAGGCGGGCCCCACGACTGGGCTCCAGGGCTCGGCAAGTGCAGCCAGGGTTTTATTTGCTGAACAAACCTGCGCAGGCGCCCCTGGCCTCTTCTCCAGGGTGAGGCTCAGCCTGGACATGAGCATCACCGGGCTTTTGTTTTGTTTTCGCCAGAGCGGGTCTCCAGCCTTCCTCTCCTCGTTTTATGTAAACTCTGGGGCCCTGCTGGCTGAGAATGAGTTCTGTTTTTTCGGCAGCCCTGTGGCTTTTGGACTCAACAGACTTGAAATTAGTTCATAGCGACCCAGACACACATCACAGCTCAGAAACCACACGGGAGCTGTGCTGCCGAGGCCGCCGCGCCTCGAAGCAGCCAGAATGAAATTTATAACAGTGACCTGGGCCTCGTCAGCCTCATGACAGCGTGTAAAGTGAGTCGCTGCTTACTCACCAATTTGCTGGCGAGGTTGGTGGATTAGGAAATACATCAAAGGTCAGACAGTGGGAGTGAGTCTAGACGGGCTATTTCAGATTCGACACTCCTTGTGTTTCTTTAGCAACCTTTGCAAACACTGATTTTTTAGCAGTGTCATAAAGAGCTTCGTTCACTTCTACAGTCAGAGAGACCACTCCAAGTGACAAGCACCACTTCCAGTTTATGTGTTTCTACAGTGTCCCCAAGTTCCTCTATTTAGAGACAACAGGGACCCAAAGGTTAGTCCTTCTGAGCCCTGCCAGAGTCATGCTCCTGGAGAGGCAAGGGCTTTTCAGGGTAAGCCAGGCACGCAGGAAGCTCTGGGTCTGTGGCCAGCATGCCAAAAAGTAGAAGTGGTTGTGTTCCCTCGGGACCTGAGGGTAAGCCTGGTTTATCATAGTCCTTGTCATCCCTCACGAGTTCCACAGAGGGTTCTCTGAGGGCTGAGGAGAAGCATCCTTGACAACCACCCATGTGACTTTGAAGTGCAAGTCCTTCCTACACCGAATGGCCCAAAGGAGCGTGGAGAGATAAAGGAAGATGGGAGAGTGGCCTCCTGCTTGAGAACATGGGGTTTCACAGGACTTATCACCAGGGTTCTGAGTCTGGGGGTCATGCGGCCATGTGGAGGACATAGGTGGTCGTCATGGCTGGGTACTGTGTGTGGAATGCAGAAAGCGGTTCCTTATCCTACAGTACCCCAGTTGGCCCCACAGAGAGTTTTTTGATGGTGGGCATGCTGAGGGTGAGGAGGCCTGACCCTGAGAGACAACCAAGTAAAGAAAAAAAGGGGGGGGGGGGACTTGGCCAGCAAAAATCCTGAAACATGGTTTACTTCTATGGTAGCTCCTGTTCTTTTCTGTCCGCCACCTACTCAGGTTAGTTCATGCCCTGTCAGCTCTGGACCACCCACATGGGAGTTATAGTCCAAGCTCCAGTGAGCCACCGACTTCTGCCAACCCCAAACCAGGCAGCCCTGCACTATGGGCACAGGTCTGTAATGGGCAGAAGTAGCCAGAAAGGTTAACGGAAATGGCACATACAAACAGCAGAACCTGGAAGGAACACAGCAAGATAGAGGTTCCATTCAAGAAGGTGCCTGGGTGCTAGAGAGATGGTTCAGCAGTTAAGAGAACTGGCTGCTCTTCCAGAGGACCAGGGTTTGGTTCTCAGTACCTGCATGGCAGCTTACAACTGTCTTTAACTCCAGTTACAGATCCATGGGATCTGATGCCCTCGTCTGACCTCCGCAGTACCCAGAGCTAGGCACACAGGTGGTACACAGATGTACATGCAGGAAAAACACTCACTTGTTTTGAAAACAATCTTTAAAAGGAGAAAGAGGAGAGGGAGGGGAACAGGGAGGGGAGTGGGAGGGGAGGGGAGGGGGGAGAAGGAGGAAGAGGGGAGGGGAGGAAGAGGAGGAGATGGAAATGGGAACGGGAGTGTAGTAGACGACACAGGTGCTAGCTGCGTGCAGCGCCCCATACTTGGTACCCCAATGCTGAACAGGCAGCAAGATCACTGCAAGTTTCAGACCATTCAGGTATCCACAGCAAGGCCTTGCCTTAAATGAGAGGGGAAGCATGGGGCCTGGGGAGGACCTGCATGACAGAAGAGAATGCTGTGACAATGATGTGAACCTATGTACTATCCAGAGAAACAATAATAACTGAGTAGAATAATAACTGAAAGAAACAAAGAAAGGAAGAAAGCCAGTTCAGAATGTTCTGCATATGTGCACATATGTGTGTGCATGTGTGTGTGTGTCCACACGTACAGGTGCATGTCCACAAAGCCATGGCGTTTGCTGCTCCCCTCCTGGGGTTAAAGCTAATTTATGGCTGGGCGGTAGCATGCCTAAGGCCACAACCTCAAGCCTGAGTGTCTTTGACTAGTTCTGCTAACACTGAACCAGGAAGCTGGCATAGTCACCTGCTGAGGTGTCACCCAGGTGTCCCTGTGCCCACCAGACTGATTCTATAGAACCACTAAGACTATCTATAGGAAAACCCTATCACTCTCTCAGCATCCCTGACCTCCACTTATGAGACAAAGCAACCTCTTCCCTGTGGTGATCATTAATATAGGACATTGCAGATGTCACCAAAGAACCCTGAACTCATCATAGGCCCAAACCACACAGCATAAAAGAACAGTCACCAACAACTACAGACTAACTCCCTGACAGCAAACTTGGCAGCTACCCTATCTAAACTGTGCTCTCCTGATAAACCTTTCTCCTCTAAGTGCATCTGAAGCGGCATGTTCAGCTATGCCTTCTGAAGTATCCTTTCTTCTGTCCACGGGGATTGCTTGATTTCATCTAAGTGCCCATTCAGTGTAACACAGGACATCAGGGATTGAATTCCAGCAAAACATAAATGTAGACCTCTGGGCTGAGAGCGGGATTGTTCATAGCCAAGTCTAGATGACATCTATCTAGTTGAAGAGTATAAGCCAGGTGGACCCCCCCGAACCCCATTAGATCTACTGTACCAGGAAATTCAGGACAAATCAAGTTGGGTCCAGCACCTAGCCCCACCTGCCCTGGCCATCACCTAGGTTTATGTCCAGGCCAAGGTTCTAAGCCTCCCTCTGCAGACCTCTCAAAGGAGGACAATGAGACACAGCCTTCACTTTGGACACCTAAAGATATGTAAGAAAGTCTTGAACAAGCAAATAAGCCTCTGTAACAGTCAAGGAGCCAGAGACAATGCATGAGGGGCAGGCCAGACCCTGCTCACCACAGCTCACCATATGTTCCCCCCCACACCCAAAGACAGAGTTTCTCTGTATAGCCCTAGATTTCCTGAAACTCATCCTGTAGACCAGCCTGGCCTCGAACTCACAGAGATCAGCCTGCCTCTGCCTCCCAGGTGCTGGAATTAAAGGTGTGTGCCACCACTGCTAGGCTACCTAAGACACTCTAGCTCTTAAGGCCCAGAGGTGTGGATAAGGTAAAGCCGGGCACAGAGGAGATAGGGAAGAAGCTGTTATCTGGCCTCTGCAAAAATGCAGGCAGAAGAATACAGTGCGAGTGAGGTATAGGGGGAAATTCACCTGCCGTAGTGCATACAGCCAGCTGGTCACAGGCCTGGAGCAGAAGAGGAGAGAAAGCATCTGTGGATGGAAAACTGGGGACAGGGTTCTGGAAATAGGGAGCTGGGAACATGGTTTAGAAACAAGAAGTTGGAAACGGGAGCTAAGGGCAGGGGGTGTGGCATTGTGTTGATGGAGAAGACCAATGGGGTTGGGAGGGAGGGAGAGGCAGATGCTGTGAGCTTTTCCAAACTGTTCCCCCAGAACAGTGGGAATTTGCTGTTTCTAAGACCGTTTCATGTCTTTCCTCTTGAATGTAGGAGGTAACCCAGTAGAAGGTGCATCTGAGATGAACTCCAGGCTTTCCTGGAAGACTGAAGGGCCTGTCTGAAGCTGCAATGTCAGTCTCAGTTCAGAGCTGTTGAACCTGTAAAAGGAAAAAGGACCTTTAGGTTTTGGGGGTGTTTTTAGAAGAATACTCATGCCAGCTCAGGCCCTGGACCTCAGCTGGCTAAGCAGCATGTGGGTTCTGTCTGGAAGGGCAATTTTGGCCCAGGAGTTCCTGGCATTCGGGGAGGGGGGGATCTGTTAGTGTCCCTTGGGCATGTGTGGATCAGTTCTTCTGTGTGACTCATACCTGGCCAGCAATTCCAGGACACACCCTGCTCGGTGGATGGAAGGAAACATCTGTTAGTTAAAGCTATCCTTGTGTCCCTAGGTGGGATAAGATGGACCTGGGTGCAATATTGCCCTGGGGGATACCACTGTTCAGCCTCCCCAAGATGTGGGTGCTTCTCATATCAACTGCTGATGTTTGCTGACACAGAGCATCAAAGCAGATTGTAGCACAGTGGCCACAGGGTAGGCTCTGGCCTGAGGCGCTGAGTCTGTTCTGAGTCCTGAGACCCTCTGGCTGGGGTACAGCCTCAGTACCGCTTTTCCATCACCATGGGTGCTCCCTCTTGGCCATTCCGAGCTGGTAGATCCAAGTTCTTCAGGCAATCCTCAGCTTTTCCTTCTCTTGTCATTCCAGGAGCTAGACACCAGTTATGGTGAGCATCCATTTACATTTGTCGTAGAGTATCCTGAGAGCCTGCCAGGGAAGCCCCTAAGCCCCAAGAAAACAAGGACATCTGGCTGACATTCTTGTTTCCCATTGCTGCCTGATCCTAATGAGTGTTGTGTCCCTCTGGCTCCTGCCTCCCTTCTCTTACCACACAGCAGGAGCCATCGTTGTGACACAGTGACTGGCAAGCAGGTAGGTAGTCATTGTATGCTGATGTGCCCTGAATTCCTGCCAAGCTCAGTTGGCACTGTTTTGGCCTCTCGAGTGACTCACCCTCAGAGCTCTGCCTTACTTCTTCCTGTGAGCACATCCCTAAGCCAATTGGCCTTTTTCTGCCACATGCCAGTTGACATCCTTTCTTCCCTAGGAGCTCTAGTCTGGCCTGCTGTCCAGACAAGTAACCAAATCCGTGATCTCAAGGCCTTGAGCTTTCATAGTCTCCAGAACCACAGAGACTAGGATACGATGCCTGTGGATCTTCCTGCTCCTGGGTCTCCAGTGGCTACAGAGCTGAGCATGAGTGCACATCTCTGCCTGTATCGCATGGTCAGCCAACACACAGCGTGCAGGAAGGAACTGCTTCCTCTCAGCTCTCACCATGGGGACCTCTTCCAGAGCCCTCAAGGAGGGCATTTCCACCAGGCTGAAGTCTAGGGAGGCGACGCTCAATCTGACTGCCGGCTTGTTTTATTTGACAGATGTTGGAAGATGTGTGATCATTTTTTTCCCCTTATGTTTCGCTTGCTTCTAGAATGCATGGCAACCTGCTGGCTGGTAAATCAAGTTAAGTTGTTGCTTCTAAAAAACCTATCTGCCACAAGGAATGGCCCAGACCTATAATCCCAGCAGGTGTGAAGCAGGAGGATCTCCAAGAATTCTAGGTTACCTCGGAATATAGTGTGGATGTGTTGTCTCTAAAACCAACAAAAAGCAGGAAAGAGAACACTGGAACCTTATTTCAGTCCTGTTTGGAGAAAGTAGAATAAATACACCCAGGCTAAGATCCAGTAAATATGAGAGGGAAGCCCCAGGCTCAGGACTGCAGCAGGCCCTGTAGTCCACCTGTTTTTGAACAGAGCAGGTAACTGGGGTCTGAATGAGTCCTTCAGGACAGGACGTGGTGTCTCCATGGTTCCCGTGCTTCCTCTCTGTGGGATTTGATGAGGACTTGTGCCCAACCTTGTCTATCTCACAGATGTTTCCCTAATAAATCTGCATATTTAATCCTTCTCTGGGAAGGATCAGCCAGACAAGGAAAATTACATTTACTGACAAGTGGACAAAGAGAAAGGGGTCTGTTTGTCTACTGTGCTCCCCTTATGGTCCTAGGCAATACCAGCACGGCTGCCAGCTTTATCAATAATAGTGAATCCGTGGAAATACAGGGGACTGGAGGTGTGGAGTGGGACACAGTCACTGCTTGGGAAGCAGATGAGCTCCTGGTTTGGGTTTTGGTCAGCTGGAGGACCAGTGGCTTGCTGGCATTCCTTCTACGTAGCTGTCACCTCTGTTCTCAGCACCTGGTCCCCACACACCTTCATCGGTTCACTTGCTCGTGAAGAATCTAGGGTACTCAGAGTGTTTCCGTCAAGTGCCTCCAAGGCTATGGCTAGCTAAGCAGGAGGGCAATAAAGGCTCACATTCCACAGCATGGCATGAAGGACTGGGGAGGGTGCTTCAGGCGGAGGAAGGACCTGTGTGAGGAGGCACACTCGGGCTCACCATGAGCTGGGCTCCTCTCTTCCTCTCAACAGCCACAGGCCCTTCTTTCATCTCGTGCCTCTCAGAACCTGGTGGTTTGGGTTTCCCATGTCTTGGCAAGCTGCCAGAGGCCTCCATCTACAGGCCCAGAGCTGGCTCAGGGCACAAAGGAGCTCTGTTGGTGGAGCCGAGGGCGGAGGCCCCAGCTGGCTCCAGAGGGGTCTGGCCCAGACCAGCATTGGCAGGAAATCACTGGCAGCCTCAGGTACCAGAGGGATCACTGAGGGCGCAAGCAGCCTCAGTCAGGAACTGAGATTCTCTAAAAACCCCGTGGCCTAGCAGCCAAAGGAGGGAGTGCCCATGATTTGCTGAAAGGCCTGAAATATACTCACCACCACCACTACCACCAGCAGCAGCCTCAGCAGCAACAGCAGCAGTGCTTCAGAAGTCCAGGGGCGGAGCTGAGCCCCTATAAAATAAGTAAGCACAAGCCTCACAGGGAACCTGAGCCTTTCTGGGGAGGGAGAAGCTGGTGGGTGAGATTGTAAACATCTGAGAGATATTTGATCTGCTCCAGCAACAGGCACAGGCCCTTGGCATGTACATCCCAATTACGGCCACGGTTCTGTGCTCGCTACTCTTGCTGTGTGGGCGCAGTGTCGTAATGGAACTTGCCCCATGTCTCTGCCACTAATTAGCAGGTGACCTTAGGCAACTCCCCTGAACCTTGCTTCCCTTGTCCGTAGAGAGTGGGAATGATTAATAGAGACGCCAAGGAGATGGGTGGGGGATCTGACTTATCAAATGACCGAAGAACAAAGTGAAGAGGGGGCGGGGTGTTCACAGGGCTGCACATTGCAAAGGTAGCCCCCACCTGGCACTGCTGGGGAACACAGGATCTTTTGATCCAGGTTCGTGGGATCAAGGTGGTCTAAGAGACCTCACGCCCCACATTAGCTGCCATCTTGAGTTGCTGGCTGCATCCAGAACAGAGTCAGTTCCTCCAAGGGCTAGGAGAAGGCAGAATGCAAACCCTACTAAAGCATGGAGATAAGAGGTGGCGAGCACTGGTCCTCAGCCACCATCTGCCAGACCCAGAGCTCTCCGTACCCATGTGGTCACTAAAATTTGCCTTTTGTTCGTAACCATAACAAAGCCATAGATGTGATGTGTGACAAGGAAGTGTCCTTAAAAGCTCAGAGCTCACCTTCAATGACCACCCCGAGCTCAGAGCTCACACCATCAATATCTGCCCCTGAGCTCAGAACCCACCTTCAATAACCAGCCCTGAGCTCAGGGCTCACCATCAGTGATGACCCCTGATCACAGCTGAGCCCCGCATACCTAGTCCTGTGTCCTATAGACTCGCTTTTCCCAACCCCCATGGATAGCATCTTTGTGCACGTCATCAGAGGAAGCACCCTGGTGATGTGATGTCCTTAGCACAATGCCCTCTCTGTGGAATCCCAGTAAGCTGACTCCCAGACACACTGGCTCTCCAGGAGGGTGGAAGGGTGTCACTTTCTGTTTGCACAGAGGAACTAATGAAAAGCTAATATGCATCTCCCAATTCCAGAGCCATTCATGGATTATGTTCTATTCTCAGAAGCTTGTTTGAGGGTTCAGAGTCATCCTCCCCATTTCTCCAGCCTTTATCCTCTGCCTCTCAGGTCAGCACTGTGGACTCAGTGAGAAAGAAATTAGAAATTCTTGCTCGCTAAAGTGGAAAAAGTCCTGCAAGCTGCCACATGCATGCTGAGGTCCATTTAAGAACAGTATTTGGATGCTATGAACTCACTGTCCTTTTCACACAGAATCAGATAAGCGCATAGGGTGAATGCTATAGATTACCCTGTCCAACCCTATTGCTTTCCTGGAAAGGTAACTGCTTCAGTACCTGACCTCAGACACCACTACTAACTCAGGTCAGAACAAAGGCTCAGACACATCCCTACATGTATTATTTTCTCCACACCAGTGCATGTCTCCTCCATGTGAGCTTGCAAGATCTGTAAAATATGGAGGAATCACAGAGATGAGCAAATTCAGGCCCAGTGAGAACAGGACCTGTTCACAGCTATCTGTATACCAGCTATCGGTAGCAACTACCAAGACCTTGATCTGTCCTCTTTCTGCCCAGGAAGCCATGGTGTGGATCACTGAGCGGCTGGGGCCAGTGCCAGAGTCACGATCCTCAGCAAAGATCCAGTCCTATGCATCTACTCAGGTCAACCCTGGGAAGAGGTGTGTGAGCTGACACCACCACACATGGGTAGCTAGGCAGACACCATGTTCCTGGCCTGGTGAATCCCATTCATTCCTGGTGCAATGGGTCTTGTTTTGTTTTGTTTCCATCTCAGCAGAAGGCTTTATGCGTGCTATGCAAATGGTCTACCTGTGGGTCCTTTTCTACTGAATTCTATTTCCTGAGAACTGAAGGTGGGTGGGCTGAGGGGAGAGTTCCATAAGCAGTCCCTGGACAGGTGACGGGGAGGTAAATGCACGAGGAATCAGGATAGAGTGAGGCAATCTTCATGAGGAGTACCCCAGAAATGGAGCTCCTGGGGAGAAGCCAGTCCGTCCTCCCCAAGCCAAGGACAGCCTGTCAAACCAGGATGGAATTTTCAGCCTCTGAGTGGGTACAGGCGCTTCTGACACCAAAGCATTTCATGTTGCCTTTAGGTTAAAAGGTAAATAAATATGTATACTTACCTGGCAGGGGAGATACCATGATCATGAAGGTGGTTTTCCCAGGGCGAGGCTCACCCATTGCACTTGGGGTGTGCTGACCCCTGCGATTTCCCCAAATGCGGTAAACTCGACTGCATAATTTGTGGTAGTGGGGGACTGCATTCGCGCTGTCCCCTGAAAAATAAATAAACAAATAAATAAATAAATAAATAAATAAGGTAAATATGCTAGTGGCAGCACTCCTGTGACCAAAATGCCCAACAGGAACAGCTGAAGTGAGGAGAGATTGACTTCATGTATTTAGAGGCCTCGGTCCACTGTGTCAGGAAAGACTTGGTGGCATGAAGCTGTAACAGATTGCTCACATCACAGTGGACCAGGAGGCAGACAGTGTACCTGTGGTGGCTTGAATGAGAAATGTCCCCCATAGGCTCACATATTTGGTCACTAGTTGCTGATACTGTGTGAGGAAGTTACGAAACATTTAGGAAATGTTCTTAAGAAAGGAAGTATGTCACTGGAGGTGGGCTTTGAGGGCTTATAGCTTCATCTCACTTCCTGCTTCCTCTGTCTTGTTCCTGCTTCTGCCTCTTGCCACCAAGCCAACGCCTTCTCTGTCAACACGGACTCTCCCTCCCGAACTGTAAGTTAAAACAAACCCTTTCCTGGTTGAGTTGCTTTTGGCCAGGGTATTTTATCACAACAACAGAAAGCAGCAAATATAGTATCAGAACCAAGAGTCAAAGTCTTCAAGGGCTCAGTTCTAGTGACCCACTTCCACTGGATGGGCCCACCTTCTAAAAATGCCATGGCTTCTTGCTCCTCAGCCAGTGGCTCATTTAATGGGCATCTAGTCAACTCAGCTGTGGAAGCTGACACCACCACACATGGGTAGCTAGGCAGGCCAATGGATCCAGATACCCATGCTAGAGGGATCATTTCATATTGCACTGATTCCAGTTTTGTAGGCCACATGATAATGCTAAAGTCAAGAGGACCCATGGTCTTGGCTGAGCCTCTAGCACGTTCATGACTGCAGCCATAGAGAGTGCCCACAAGGAGATGAAGCCCATCATCCGGGAACACTATTCAAAGGTGCACTAGAAACCACATTATCCAGTTTAATCCAGGTACAACAAGTAATACAGCATTGTACCTTGCCTCTCTCTGAGAAGCGCCATAATTGGCTGCTATCAGAAGCACGATGGTATTATAAGAAAGAGGATCTGCCCTTTAAATACATGAGAACCTTCACTGTGGATGGGTATGTGTCTTCCTTGCGACCACTGGAGACCTACCATACCAATCCTTCACATGGAATAACTTCCTCAAGCACATGGGCATCTATCTACCTGGAAAATACTCACATTCTGGAGGGGGATACAGTTGATGTGCAGGCCTAATGTGACATCTTTGAAGAGAAGATCCAGGCTGCTAGTGAAGGACTGAGCTATTTTCTGGGAGCAGTGACTCTGACATTCTCATTGCCAGCAATATAAGCCAGGCTCCGTCTGTGATCTGGGACCTGTGTGAAGGCTCTAGCCATGGACGCCATCTTGGCTAATGCTACATTTTATGATCTCAGCCTCACTAAGGTGCCCACTGTGATGCTGATGGTGGGCATGGGCACTGTCATGGATGCCAGAGATGTAAGGATCCTCATCACAGGTTCTCACAGGCCTCGGCTCTGTACAAGACCATTGAGGAGAGGGTAAACTGTATGTGGACCACACCTACCTTCCAGCTTCCATGTGTGCATGTGATAAGGATGCTAGTTCAGCACTGATGGTGAAGAATCTCTGGCATTTCAATGTTTGATGCTTGTCCATAACAATTACCATGTCAGGGAGAAGGGTTTTTAGAAACACCAGTCCTCTGGGGAGCGGTACAGTAAGTAACCAGGGGTGGGATCTGGATCCAGTACTTCAGAAGGACAGGTAGGTCTTGTTAAAAGTTCAATTTAGGAGAGTAAAATTATATTTCTTTAATATACCATGGATACTACAAGTGCTTTGAACTGAACTGGTTTGGGCTATGAGACTAGGTACCCACTAGCCATGAAGTTTAGCTGTAGGGAAAATAGCTTCTTTACAACTTTCTCCTTCTTTTTCAGTATGAAGGATTGAACCCAGGGCCTTGCACATACCAAGCAAGTTTTATCAGTGAACTATATCACCAAACTTCCACTTATCTTTGTAGCTTAATCAGAAAAAAGCTCTCTGAAAAATACACTGCAGCCTTTTTTTCTGATATGCCCAAGAGTCGGTCACAGCTTTCTCTCTGCCTCTACCTCAGTCCGAGAGTACCACATACTCCCATGGAGAACTGTTTTCCACTGTGCATGTATCTCAGGTGGGCGGGACTTAGAGCTTAGACGTTTTCAGCCCTGCCAGTCCTCTGAGTGGACTTGCCCACTGAGAGTCACTATTGCAGATAAAGAAACAAGCTTTCTGAACCTAAATTATCCACACAAGGAAACCAGTCCTCTGTCAATACCACACACCCAGGGAGGAAACCGATCTCCCTCTCACCCAGTGTGTCTCCCTGCCTTCCCATGAACTTGGAAGCCTCCATGGGTAGGGCTGGGTATAGGGGCTAAAATGATGGCTTCAGTAGATAAACTCAAAGCCTCCAAGGGCCTAGCCATTTCATCATAGTCTTCTCTCTCAGGAATCCAAGGAAAGAAAGAAAAAAAATTTCCCCACCAGACTTTTGTGTTTTGTCAAGGACTCTTGCATACTCTTCAGAAAAGAGAAGATTTATGCCGTGATAGAAACCACCATGATTTCCGTGTTGCTTACTCAAGGAGAGGGGTGTCTACACATACAGGGCATGCTCTCGCTCCTGTCTCACTACACAGCACATGCTTCTAGACTGTCTCCCCACTTAAACACCCTGATAACCCTACCCCTCAGGTTGTCAGGTATTCTCCGATGCTCTCAGAAATACAGTCTTTCCCATCTGTCTTCCAGGCCTCCTTCCTGCTAGGCTGCTAGACTCAGCCTGCCTTTCCATTCTCTAACCTCCATGGAGTGGTCATCTTTCCCTCTGCTTCTGTGCCAGTTTGAAGCTACTTCTGCCTCCTCTGGGCAATGGTGTTTCAGACCTTGGCTCTGGCCTCTTTGTAAGTACTATGCTTAGTACTAGCAAAGTATTTGCTAGTACGTTGCCCATAGCTTTTAAACATGACTGTGCTACCATTCTGTAGCAAGCTGATAGATCAATATACTTGTTTATGGTTTGATATTTTTCTATTAAATCCAATATTTAAAAAATATTTTTAAGGAGTCCCTGTGGCCTTAACAGTTCCTATACTGTTAAGAATTCCAAAGTTTCTTGAGATGTGGGTCAGAATCTTATCTGTGAGCTCCCACAAAATCAGAATGTAAATGACACATCTCACTGTGAATAGAAGGAAGGGGAGTTTGAAGAAGAGAGACAGAACAGAGCAGCACTCAAATCCACATCTCCGAATTCCTCTACATGCTCCTGCAAACCGGCTCAAAAGGCCTAAGAACCACGTGGGGTCAGATTTAGTCATAGCCACAACCCCACCTTTCTGGGACCAATTTTTTCTATTAGTTATTTTTCCACGACTTTAACCAAAACTCCTGACAGAAACAGCCTGGGGCAGAGGAAAGATTTATTTTGGCTCATGGTTTCCAATACTTTAGGTCTGCTGGGGTGAGAAAAGAACCAATGGCTCATGGCAGCCACTACGCTGGGGACTCCACAGATCACAGATGACCAAGGAGCAGAGGGGAGACTAGAGGCAGGAGCAATGCTATAACTTTCAAATGCCTGCCACCAGTGACCCAAGTTCTTCTAAGTAGGTTTTACCTTCAAGAGGTCACAGACCACACCCCCACCAATAGTATCACTGGCTGAGGGCAAGTGCTCAAAATATAATGCAAGAAATGGGGCATATTGAGTTTGAACTATAATAGTAAATACAAAAAGAAAAAGAAAAAAATGTTGTGAGCCTTCTGGCATCCTGCTCCATGTGCCAGCCATTTGGAAGTTGCCACTCTTCAGTCCAACACAAAGAAAGAAGTTGAACAAACTAAAGAGTCAACAGCTCTTCTTAGAACAGAGAAACAGATGAGGTCACAGAGAAACGGCTGTCCTGGTAATGAAGAGACAAGCAGGAAGTCACAGCTCCCCCAAGTTGAACTCTGCACAAGCCAGAGCTAAGTCAGGAGCCTGGACTGTGATCGGCACCTCAATGGAAACACAGCCTTAGAGAGAAAACTGTAGAGCTTCCAGCGCTAGGGACACACTTGTGAATCCCTCTCAGGACTCCAAGTCCTGTGGGGAGCATCAGCGGAAAATCCCCTAATGTTCTGGCAAGGGGTGGGGGAAAGCCACGCTGGAGTACACCAGCTCTCCGCTCTAACAAGACAGCCTTCAGAGGAAACTGACCAGAGCCCAGGCTGCCGGGGTTCTGGGAGAGTCAACCCACTGGGAGGAAAGGAAGTGCACGGCTGGAGTTCTCTTTAGCCATTCTTTCCCACCACACATTTGTGAGGTGCACTGGCCCCATCACGGGATCAGCAGGATTAGAACTGCTGAGTCTCTTTGTGACAGCTCCTTTTTCCTGTGTATAAAGTTCTTCCATATATATATATATCAAAGTTCTCAAAGTGGGACTGAAAGTATTGTTAAGTTGGTAGAGCACTTGCCTAGCATGAACAGAGCTCTGAGTTCAATCCCCAGCACTGCAGAGACTGAGTGTGTGGTACATGCCTATAATCCCAGCACTCAGACGAAAGAGTCAGGAGGATCGGGACTCCAAGACCATCCTTGGCCTTGAACTAAAGGCCAGCGTAGACTACATCAGACTCTATCTCAAAAGAGATGTGGAGAGCCATAAAGGAAGGAGCATAGTTTGCAGAGGCTGAGCAAGTCTGAGCTACCTCGGGAGTGTTGGGGAAGCCAAATAGAGAGTGTAAACAACAATGACTAAGAAGCTAAAGGCACTGACAGATAAGATGGATGGCGTGTACGGAGGGATGAGCAAGGTAAGCAACGAGGTAGAAATTCTAGGAAGAACCAAAAATAAGTGTTAGACGTACAAACACTGTAGCAGGAATGGGGAATGCCCCTAACGGACTCCCCAGAGGACTAGGTAGGAAAGCGCTGAGCTTGAGTACAGAGTAGAAGAAACCTTCCAACCAAGAAGCAAAAAGAATAAATTGAAAGGTTCAGAGAGGAAGATCCAAGAGTTGTGAAAGGATATGTATGAAGGGAATCCCAGGAGGAAAAGAAAAGACGGAATATACAAAATGTTGAAAACAAAAATGACTGAGAAATCCCTCAAATCAGATGTCAGGCACAGAGAGCCCCATGCAAGATAAATACAAACAAAAACCTACATCTAAAACCTACATTAAAGTATCACTGCCAAACTGCAGAAGGTCAAAGGGAAAGACAATACTGGAACCAGAGGGCTTGCTCAGTAGTGAGGAGAGTATACTGCTCTTGCTGAGGACCTGAGTTCAGAACCCAGCTCCCATGTCAGATGGTTCATAACTGCCTTAAGTCCAGCTCCAGGGGATCAGATGCCCTCTTCTGGCCTCACAGACACCTGCATGCCTGAATACATATCTATACACAGATGCACATTTATACAAGTAAGTGAAAATAAAATACAGGTACTGTGAAAGGTGAAATGGGGAGGAACATTAACTGAGAAGGGTATTATTGGGAGAGAGAGAGAGAGAGAGAGAGAGGGAGAGGGAGAGGGAGAGAGAGAGAGAGAGAGAGAGAGAGAGAGAGAGAGAGATTTGAGGATGTTTGGGAAAGTACATTATTTTATAAACATATACATATTTAATGATGTTACACCATAGTGATAATTGACCCCTTGATAGCCATAAACTATCTAACAGAAACCCAACTGCCCAACATGGAAAACTCTCCATTCCAAGTCTTGTTGGAAGGGTCCAAGAGACTCTCAGAACAATACAGGCTATCGCCACTGCCCTTGGTTGCTCCGGAACTGAGCAACCAAGAAACAGATCCACTCACAGATCTGCTCCTTAGGACCACACCTTTGGACACAGGACTTGGAAAAGGGGAGAGGGGACTGATCTGGAAGCCTGTCTCACATGAGGACTAACTCTCACAGTGTTAGGAGGTCTACAAGCTGCCAAGGGAGTGAGGCAACAACAGTCCTACCCAGCTGTGATGCTTACCAACCACAATGATGTTCCTCTGCAAGGTATCCCTAGTGGTGTAATAGTGGAGCTTTTATCTTGTGGATAATCAGCAGCTATCTAATTGGACTTAAGGTCCCTCAATAGGAGAGAATTCATATCTAATTGGACTTAAGGTACCTCAGTAGGAGAGAATTCATACCTGGAACTGTAAGCCTAGCCAACTCTGTGTAGCTAGCAAGGTCATAAACCTTAAAGGAGAACTGACTACAGCCATTGTACTGAAATAATATACTTTCTAATTGCGCTCTCAATACTTACCCTCATCCCCACAGATAAATGTGGCTCTCGCCCCTCATCAAACAAGCCTCTTTCCACATCAGATGGAGACAATCGTAGAGATCCACACTAGTCAAAATGCAGAGAATGACTGGCCACAAGATTCCCATCCCCAACTGATACCTCTGCAATGTAGAATTTCCCTGAGGGGTGGGAAGACTGTAAGAGCCAGCAGACTAGGAAGCCTGCCTCAGATTGTGTCTTCAAGGCATGACAGGGGAGCTGCATCCGTGAACTCTCAACAGCACAGCTATCTGAACAGAACTGACACAATGACAATACCTCTTGACATTCCAACATGGATAGGGGAAATTTTAGAAGGCCCCACTCATGGATGAAGAGCTACAGGCAACCAGTGGCTACTGAGAGAGAGAGAACCAGTTTTTTTCTAGACACTAATTCTCCCATAGGCTATTCAGTCTCAAGTGTGGAGCAGTAAGCTTATGTACTTACAAGGGACACCAGATGGATTTGGGGTGATTTTGTTGTTGTGGTTGTGGTGGTAGTGGTGGTAGGGTGTGTGTTTGTGTGTGTGTGTGTGTGTGTGTGTGTGTGTGTGTAAAACAATAACAATTAAAGACGAAGAGGTCACAAATTTGAGAGTGCTCAGGAAGAGTTTATATAAATTCAGCACTCATGTATAAATTTAAAAAAAAACTTTGAAAAAGTCTATTAAATAAAATAAACCTTTTAAAAGAATCATCCATATGTAAGTAAAATGAATTTCATCAGTGACACAGGGACAGAAGAGAGGAAGTGTGGCTGTTTTGTTTGTAGCAGCTTTATTCACAACTTCTCAAACCTGGAAGCCAACAGATGTCATGTGGTACATCTACATGGTGGAATATTGGTCAGCCTTAGGAACACATGGGAACTAAGCCATGGACAACTTGGAAGAAATGCCCATTATCAAGTGTGAGCAGCCAATCTAAAAAGACGGGATGTTCCGTGAGTCGGGGTCTGCCAGGGGCACTGAAAATAGCTAAGTGTTTTGTCCAAGATGACCCAGAATTCAAGTGTCCAAGCCAGGATTTGAATACAGACGTGTATCTGGTCCAAGAGTTAAGTTGATGGGACAGTCATCCTGTGGCCCATCCACCCTGGGTGCGTCCTAGAGTGCAGGAGAAGGTCAAGTAGAAAAAAGGGCTGATGGAAGTCTGTCTGTCCACAGTACCCAGCATGACCAAACAAAAGCCACAGTTCCGATCTACCTGAGTCTGGTATGTGAGACAGACTGCTTTAGTCACACTCAGAGCCAAGGAGCCAAGGCCTGCTTTCAGTCACAGTCCTTCCTCTGTGTCACATCCAAGCTGGCACCAGCAGGTACAGACTCACTCTTTCCCAGGGAACATGAACACGGCAGCACTGGCCTCATAAGTGCTGCAGCTCGCTTGAGCATCCCTGTAAGAAGTGGGTGATGAGGAATTGAAGGAACCCCGGGGATAGGGTTCGGTGTTATCGAGCTGTGTGTTTCTACAAGACCTACATAAGAGTTTATATAAATCCAGCATTTGTGTATAATGACCTTGCACAAACTTCAGGCTGTTGTATAAGACACTTAAAGAGACTGAGTATAGGCAGTTGGAGTGACAGGACTCTGTCCTCTGTCATGGTAGGACCGCAGAGTCCCACTGGGGTAGATCCTGTGGAATGTGAACCCACTGCCTCTGGTTGTAGCTCTCTGAGATTCTACATGTGCTCTTTTTTTTTTAATTCCAAAATCTGTGGTGTTATAAATGCCATTGGTAACTGTTCAGTGATAATAACAGCAGCTGCCATTTTTCCTTCTGAGAACAGTGTCGGTCTTATATGGAGCCAGGAGTTCCTGCCCTCTGTTGAATTGCAGAGGAGAGCAACAGACAGCTCTAAGACACAAGCCAGAAGCATTACCCACATGCTTACACACTGAGAGAGGTTTGTTTTGTGTCGTGTTGTTACTGTTACATTGTTTTTAATCTAGGTAATGCCTTCCTGTTGGCTCCAAAGTCAGGAGACAGGTTCATTATGAAGCCCATGGAGAAGTACAGTCCCTCTTGGCTGAGTGAGCCCTGCTTGGCATAGCTGGACCTGCCTAAGTGCTAAGAGGGAAGTTTCATAGGACTGGGAAGAACTCATAGTACCAGGGGTTGAGGGGAGGGCACACAGGAAGCATCTGGGATGGTCAGGAAAGATACCTAGAGGTCTGCAGAGCCAGAAGCAATGTTGTGTGGAAAAACTTGGAAGAGAAAGGGGATCTACATATCCCTCTCTCTGAGCTTAGATTAGCTGAGTTTACCAAAACACATATGACACAAAACACCACAACATTGCCCAGTTCCCTGTTATTTAGGAAGATGTTCTTGCCAAGGCCATGATCACCACAGCCTCTGTCTACCCCATCCACACACAAGGCCAAGAGTTCTTCCTCCTGCTCCTGGCTGCATGGCCTCTAGAGAGCCCCTTGACTGAGTGGCACAGCCTGCTTCCTTCTCTGCTGATGCAGACAGAGAGAAGCAGGTCAGTCAGTGACTAGCTTGGAGTCTAGGCTTCCCTGAACATAACCTGTCCTCATTTTGTTGAGTCCCAACCCTTATCTGTACCCTAGGAGCTAGCACTGAGTCTTCACCTGGGGAGAGCACTCCAGAATGAGCAGGGAGCACTGAGTGCTCACCTGGAGAGAGCATCCCAGAATAGGCAGAGAGCACTAAATCCTCACCTGGGGAGAGCACTCCAGAATGGGCAGGGAGCACTAAGTCCTCACCTGGAGAGCACCCCAGAATGGACAGGGAGCACTAAGTCTTCATCTGGGAAGAGCACACTAGAATGGGCAGGGTGCTGAACTGTGGAAAGAGGAAACAAAAGCTCACCCCTGCTGCAGTTGGTCTGAGCTACCCATGGGGGGCATGTGTGCACCACTAATGGAGACCAGGGCAAATGAAGATGTTTCAGTGATAACAGGTGTTGGGCTGAAAAGAGTGTTAGGGTTAAACACAAAAGTCTCTCAGAACACTGAGGATGTGAAATAAAATGATGGACAGCTGGATATGAGAGAGGCAAACTGACCAGATAAGAGGGCCGTATGTTAACATGGTCATCTCTACAGCGGGGCCAGGTGAACACGTGGAGTGTGGGACTTGCCAGTTGGTTTGGTTTGTGACTGCTCAGAGTATAAACCAGTGGCAGCAGAAATGATTCAGCATTATCTAGTTTCCACCATAAGTCCTAATTTAAAACAAACAAAAACTAGACACGGGCCCTAGGGGGCAACCCTTTGGAGCTGTGTCCACGGGGTGTCTAGCCCCAACTGATAAATCTACACAGCAAATCGGACAGCCAAGCGAGGAGACAAAGACTGTAAAGAGCCAGGAACCAAGATGTCACAGCCATGCACTCTCAGCATCCAGACACCTAACCAAGTTCTGGGCGAGCACGGCTCTGGCTGACACGCCAACGTGAGCACGCTCCACCTCTAGATGAAGACCCACGGGCAACTAATAGCTGCTGAGAGAGAAAGATCAGCTTCCTCCAGGGATAGGCTCCGGGATGTGTTATCCGATTCCAAGTGGTCAGCCCTAACACATGTACGCATGGGCCATATTAAAATGTCCCAGTGGATTGGGTATGGTTGTATGTGCATGCACATACAACACTTGTGTTTTAAATTAATATATATTCAGAATTTTAAACTAAAAATCCTATAAAAGCTTGACCCATACTTTTTTCTTTTTTGAGAAGTAGGGAAAGGAGAAGACAGTTGAAGTAAACACCATTTTTTAATGATTTAATTACAACATCAAAAACACCCCTAGTTTGCCCAGGGGAGGTCTCTCTAGGGGGAAACTGGGTCTCTGAGGACCACCCAGCCATCCTGCCTGTTTCTTTCTTAATCTGCCTTTAAATCTGCCTTCAGAGAGAAGGCAGTGGCTCCCTAGCCTCCCTGTGTCCACACTATCTGGACACCATGTCACGAGCTAAGCCAACTGCGGCTGGCTTTCCTAGGTGTAGCCTAGGAAGGTGTCTGTTGGACAAAGAATGTTTAATTAAGGACTGCCCTGTCTGCTCCTTGATTTCTCCCCCTACCACCAAACAGGCAAGCCTCTAGGATGCATAGCCACAAAATTTGGGGCTTGCTCTTTGTGCTTGCTAAAACCTTGGGAGTCTACATCTTTGGAGAGTTCAACAGCCCAGGAGGAGGCAGAAGAGCTCAGAACCCCAAAACCCTCCCCCACTCCACCCTCACACCATCACCAGTGAATTCATAGCAAGGTCCGGCTGGTTTGAAGCTGAAGGCTCCGCTGGCATTCCGGTAATCAGCCAGGAAAATCAGCACACACAAAGGCAATGCTTTGTTTGAGCTGTGCCTTATTCTGTAAAGAAAAATTTTTTTGAAAAGCAATTATATTTTAATAAATGTGGCTGTGATTACAGATGGCACTTCATTTCACAACAGAACCTGTATGCCCCAGCAATTAGCAGCCGGAAAATTAGCAACACGGAGCCCATTGCTGGGCCTGCGTGATGTTTTCATTACAGGAGTTACAAATCACCTATTAATCTTCTGCTAAACGCACAGCAACATGCTCACATTCCACACCTCAAAGTCAGCTCTGTGAAGCCACTCTAAGTAAACAAAACAGGACGCCAGGAGGCAGCTTGTCAGCATGGGACTCATGGCATCCCTGGACCCCCCTAGTGTGACTCATGGCATCACTGGATCCCCTAGTGTGACTAGAGGACTAACCCACCGGAGCCAAGTGTCACCCAGTATATGAGACTAGCCTGTGGGGGGGGGGGGGCATAGCACACGGGGGAGGGCATAGCCCACCCACAGCCTACCCAGGTCTCTCTGTGGGTAGTCGGTCTCCACGGGGATAAACAGTCTCGGATAAACAGTCTCACAGGGACAGTCTGCTATGGATGATTGTGGGGAGCACAGGAAGCCCTGAGTGAATGTGTATGATTGACAAGGACCCAGTGCCTCAGAGCCGTGGGAAATGGCAAAGCCTTCCTCAGAATGAGGCTCAGAGGTACGCAAAGCCTTCCTCTGACCTAAGTATCAGGGTTTACAAATGATTGGCCAGTGCATGCAAAAAGTAACAACTGTAGCTCTTTCCTCCTGATGCTGTATTCTGAGACTGCTCCCCTACACAGACCTCCTAAAGAGACCCACTAACTCCTCCCTGTGCTGTACCATTCTAAACTTGCTAAGGCTGTTGTAGTATATGCCGCTCCATCTGAGCAAGCACAGCCACCCCATGTGACCCCAGCTTTCCCAGGCCTGTATCTATATGTCTGCCGTTTCCTTATTCCTTCTTCAGGACCAGGCTGTGCAGGACGTAGATGGCAGATGGTAGATCTGTGTCACAGATGGAAACTGTGTGTGGAGATGGTAGATCCATCCAGCTGGTTTGTCCAAACATGGTCACTCTACTAGAGATCTCTTGATTCCCTAGTGGCCTGTATCAGATGCCAGGAGCTGTTGACCCAGGAACACTGAGGCCTATTCTGCAAGTTCCATCTTGTAAGAGAGCCAGGAGACAGTACAGATGCAAGCTGGGTCATGGGTTTACAAAGCCTCGGGTCCCATACCCACAAACCGGCCCGCCTCCTTCACCTGTGCTACAATACTTGCTACCTGTCAGTAACAGGCCAGCAACCGTAGGAGATAATGGTAAGGAGATAGGAACCCCGGCTTCCCTTCCCTAGAGCCATGGCAGGTATAGACAGGCAGGTGTAGACTGGATTCCTCACTCCAGCCCACTTGAGCCTCCCACAAGCAGCTCCATCAGAGACCCAAGGCCCGGGGAGCTCTGCCTTAGGTTGACATGTCTACAGTCAGGGTGTCCATATAGCCTCCTACTCGGGTCCCCAGACCCCACAGCAGGCCATATCACATGACAAGTCCAGAACAGAGGAGAGTGTGCCTCTGCACGGCCTTCTATGGCTCTCTAGCATGAAGACCATGCATGCTTGGAAGGAAGCCAAGCATTCCCTTCTCAAGCAGAATCTCACAGCACCCAAATTGGATGCCTGCCCTCTCCCACACACAGTGGCCTCTAGAGGGGCCATCCAGCCCACAACTAGGGATTACATGTCCCCACCCTGGCCCTAGGAGTCAGAATAAACATTCACAGATTTCTCTCACTGAGGGTTTGAAACACTGCATATTCACGGAATAGCCTGTAGCCAAGGATGCCAGAAGTCTCAGGCTAGGGGGATGGTGGCCACTGTGTAATTACTCTGTCCTACAGGGTCCTGAGTCACCTCCCCTAGACTATCCCATTGGGGAACTGAGCCATATCGCTGCCTACCCCTCACCTCCTGTGCCTGGTGGAAGTTTACCTCTCGACCTCAGGCCCCACAGGGAGCTGTAAGAAGTTCACACAGGGTCAATCCACCACGTTGGTCCAGGAGCAGCCGAGCCGAGGGAGGGAGCAAAGTCCATAATCTAATGAAGTTTCCCGTCTCTGGCCACAGTGATCGCACGCTAAGAGCTACTCTCTCTTAATTAAGCTCAGCTCCAAATGCTTTTAACCACGCAACGTTCAAAGAGACATGTATCTTTCCAAATTAGCTCTGTATTTAAGAATGATAAGAGAGGGAGGGTGGCATTAATTAACTTACAGTCAGCTGTACAACAAATTTGCCAGGTTCTTTATTTGCTTCAAAGGGAGCCAACATTTATTAAAGCTAGAGCAAGTGTCTAACTCTTCCTGGGCACTAAACAGCCATCACCCCATCCACTGCGTGGCATTCAGAAGGCACTGGGGATCTCAAGTGATGTTCCTCCCTAGAGGCCAGCTAGGAAGCTGGGCTTCCCACCCAAGCATGTCTCTCTTCAAAGCCCATCCTATACTCTAGAACCATGTCAAGGCTGACTACACATTTGGTAAAGCGACACAAGGGATCTGTCTGACATACGTGCTTTTGGTTCAAAAAGCAAGAGGAAATATTTTTCAAAGAATGGAATTCTATTTTTTTAAAAAAATGATTTCTTCTTGTTTTACGAGGATGAGCGTTTGCCTTCATTTATGGTAAGTGCATTGTGGCTTATGGGTGCAGTGCTCACAAAGGCCAGGAGAGGGAACCAGGATGGACCACACCCCTCCCAACCAGAGATACGGATGGTTGTAAGTTGCCATGTAAATGCTGAGAACTGAACTCAGGTCCTCTGCAAAACTAGCAAGTGATCTTAAACCTCTGAGCCATCTCTCCATCCCCAGAGAAATTTCAAAGAAAGGAAACGGGCTCTATTTACAAAAATCAAGCCCCACATGACTTAGCAAGGCCTGTTTAAGAGAGCTGGTCAGTCCTTAGCCCATAGCTCATGGTGTGTTTAACTAACATGCCCACCTGGACTGACAGTACTCCACCTTGAAGCTAGGCCTGGCCATCTGAGTGCACACTGAGATAGGGAAGAAGCCCCCAAGAGGCCCAGGGACAGCCTCCCACTGAATACAGGGTACTGAGCCTCCTCACTTACCCAATAGAGACAGAAAAACAAAAGACAGGCAACTAACTCAACTTGAGGAAGACAGTGCTTAGGGGGAACAAGACAGCAAATGCAGTTACACCGTTCTCAAAAAGATAAGAGGAAAGCTAGTCACCGCTCACTGTCGTGACTTGCTCGTTTAGAGCCCTTCTAAATACCTGTGTCCAACACAAGCAAGTTACCACTCCCCTGGGACAAAAGCTTGCACATAGCCACAAGCTGAGAGGCAGCACTCAGTCATAATGAGCTTAACGTGAAACACTGCACAAATGTCACAAAGGAAGAAGAGAGACACAAGAGTGACAAGAAGAATCCTTGAGGTGACTGAGACAAACCTCAGCCCGAAAGGGTTCAGGAATCTGCCACATCATAGGTACCTTGTCAACGTGCAATGCCGTTGACACTCCAAAAGACACGATGGCACTTAGAATGCTCTGAGCAGAGGAGCAATGACAATATCCATGAAAGAAATGTGCGCCTGATTATCTACGGCACTGCTTACTGAAGATTTAAACGTGCTTTGAAAGGAAATGCCATGCTTCATGCGTGGTTCCAGAAATAGTCTGGGTTCCACTTCTGCTGTTCCCAAGAAAGATGAGAGGAGTCCAGGGAGGAAGAATGGCTCACAATGACCCCGCTGTCCTCCTGTCTGTCTCTAACTTCCTGTCCTTTCATGCAGATCTCCGAGCTAGGCTTTACAACCCATATCCTCAGGACATACCTCTCTAGCTCTGGCTAGTGACCTGACACAAGCCAGTATCCTGTATTCAGTAAGAGGCCTCAGTTGCTGTGCCTGGGCCTCCTGGGGGATTCTTCCATGTGTCTGTGTGCACTCAGATGGCCAGGCCTAGCTTCAAGGTGGAGTTCTATCTGTCCAGGTGCCTTGTTAATCAAACACATCATGAGCTATGGGATAAGGACACCATGTGCTATGGCTAAGCTACCAAAGCAGCAGTGTCCTTGGTCATTAGAGTCTGGCATCCCAGGAAACAGTGCCCATTTCTTTTGCTTGGTGTTCAAATCGGATTCCAGAGGAATCTGCTTCTAACTTAGACAAGTTCAGGCCTGGCTTATCTATACCATCCTCATACAGTCTGTGAATGTGTGGTCATCCCCATCCAAGAGGATCTTCACGTTGCAAAAGGGCCAAAGTCGCCATTCATAGTTTTTTTCAAAGTAGCCATTCATTTATTTTCTGTTGAGGAGAAACTTAGGAAAACATATTATGAGAACATATTCTAGATTCTGGACAACAGTGTCCCAGCTTTGGGGGACCTGCACTTCCTGCAGCTTCCTGGGCTCTGAAGTGCTTTCTGCCCCTCTCCAGGGAGCTGCAGATCTCATTGTCTCTCCTCCCTGGACACCATGGTTGCCTGTGGTACTGAGAACCCACCGCAGGAGGAATGATGTGGCCATATGATTTGGCAAAATGTAACGTTCATTTCTGAGAGAGCAAATGCTCTGTGTAGTCAGAACTATTTGAGTAATGCTATCACCTTGATAGACATATTCAGCAGGCCACAGACAAAGGTGTGGGCTGGGGACCCAGCTTGTTTTCTGATGAGTATGCTGTCTAATAACTGTGTTATAAACAAGCAAGTGTGAGCTGCTCCTTTGTGTGACTGTCCATGAGGTCTCCCTGACTGTTACCCAGGTCCTCTCCTGGTCTGGAGACAGGGCCCGGATTAGAGCCATAGGTGACTCCACAGAGTAGAGCCACAGAGACTGACATTGTCCATGACACCTGATGTCGTGGTGTTTTCTCTACTCCCTTATTTGGTGACACTCACTGGGGAATTGGACCGTGCTGATGGACCACAGCCCAAGAATGGTGATCATGCAAGTTTACATCTAGGACCTCTCCTGGCAACTCTAATGGGCTGCCAAAGAAGATGGTGCCTCTTCATATGAAGTAAATGGCTGAGAGGTCCAGAGATGCAGTGACTAACTAAGTGGTCACACTTGAGTATGGCATGGTGTGGTCCAATCCAACAAACAATGAGCTGGCCACTCAGACATACCGGGCAGATGTGTCTTCTGTATCCTCGATGATAACAGGTAAACTACAGTGACCATCTATAAGAAATCTGGAGGTTCCGTAGACTGTACTAGCGCTGCTCTCGGCCTCGATGGAGATGCAGCTCGGTGCAGAGAGCAACAGCTACGGCAGAGACTCATAACTGGTCCAAGTGCTTAGAAGTGACTGCTGAGTCCTTAGCCCTAAACAGATGTCTGTAACATACCTCTAGGGCCCAGGGAATGTAACGTAAGAGGGACAGACAGCCTGAGGAAGCTGGCTGATGCTGACAGAGAAGCATGCTGCAAAGCACTGGCCTCCAGACAGGACGTGGCTGCTGCAATCAGGAACACACAGCAGTGGTGGGAGAAAGACTAGCACAATCAACCAATCCACCAACCAATCAATCAATCAATGTAGGAAGTAGATTTGTTAGAAAGAAAGGGTTCTGTGAAGACTGGGGGAAGGATGAGAAAGAATCTAACAGGAGTAAAAATGATTACAATGCTCCTATATCTATATGAACTGACAGCAAAAACATTTAATTAAAAAAAATGTAAAGACAAGAGCTTTCAAGTGAAACATGAAGTTTTGAAAATTGTGTATCTGTATCTGCGACTGTTTGCTTCCCAAAAGTTCAATACTTCCTGAGGAAGTTGAAGGTGATTCCAAATGTGACTGACACTTCATAAAGATATGCATCACCGTCTGGAAACTCCAACAAAGCGGCCACTGTGTCACAGCCACACGTGGATGCAGATCCTTTGGGTGCATGAGTCAGGCCAAGTAGGGTTAACCAATACAGACAGCACAGGGATTCCATGTGGCTTCTGAGTCCACAGGCAGCCAGCCTTGAGGAAGTTGCCCTTGTTAGTGCCCATGTGATAGAAAAGAAGACAACACTGTAGTCTATCCCTCTCTTTCAGCTCAATCTATGAAGTTAGATACACATGCTTCCCTACCCCAACCAAAGAAGCAGGGTGCACAGTCTGCAGAGAATCCAGCGTGCCCTATGCCGGATGAGAGATGCTTGCTCACTTTGCTGCTGCCCTTGCTAGTGTTGGCTGTGTGACATGAAAACTGTGTTCAAGCTAACACTTGGCAGAGTGGTTTTCAAGTGACGCAGCCCATGCTCTGTTTCTCGGTTTTCGTCCTAACATGACATACCCCACCAGGTAAGGACATGCTTGGGGCCTTCGACAGCTTTAAAGAGCACAGACATCTTGACTTCAGACAGATGAAGACCTGCTGGGGATAGAGGCTAAGCACAGATCAGTTTCCCACCAAATCAGCTGGATTCAGCCTCTGCCCCGTGTGCCCTGGAGTATGTAGGAGCAGACTTAAAACCAGGTCTGAGCCCCCAGTCCCACATACTCTGTGGTCCTTTGGTTCATGTGGTGACTACCAAGCCCTTAGCCCTCATCAGCATCTTCTTACATATTTCTACCAACCTCTTCCCACACAGGAAGATAGAACTCTCTCCAGATGTTCCAGCCTCGTTACCCCCAATGCAGTCATCAATCTCTGTGTCTGGTCCCTCAGTGTCTACGTTTGAACAAATCATGGCTCAGCAAACCTCCCCAGTCTTGACTCTTCACACTACAGACACAGAAGAGGGTGACACAGGATGGCACAGGATGGCTGACTTGTTTCCAAAACCAAAAGACCTTTGGATTAGAATGACTTCAGACGTCTGAATCCTCAAACAAGGGCAATGAGACCCCATGGGAGAACCTTCACCTTACTTTGTGTGGCCCTCTGAGGAGAGGTGGGGGATAGGTTGGCCGTGTAGGTAACATGCTAACAGGTCCGTTGGCCTCTACCATGATGGACGAATCTGCTGCACTTCCCATGATCAGAGCTCACAGACTACTAGACCAAGCATTCCAGACAGACCCTCAGGGGCAGAAAAAAAAAGTACATGCTGCTGAGGGGAGCAAGGTAGCCTGAGATATGCTGTGGCTTTGCCCCGTGTGCAGCAAACAGAAAGAGGGCTCAAGTCAGAGCCTGTACTTGAGATACATATTCAGGACTGCTGACCGAGCCAGGGTGACTATTGCCCTGTGGAAAGTCTCAAAATAGTTCTAAGAGAGGCCCTAAAGACCTGACGAACAGAAGTACATATGAGAGCAAAGGTGACACTGGATTAGTATTTCTTACCAGCTGAAGCTTGGGGCCACGCCCTAAGAAACCCCTTGTCAATTAAAGTTGCCATAAGCTGAAAATAGATTCAGTACACCACATCCATCCAACATGGTGGTCAGCTTTTTCCTCACAGACGTGTGGGTGATGGGGGCTAGGGTTCTCTGCTGCCTCTTGGCACCACCAGAAAGTAGTGACTGCTTACTGTCACAGAGGGCCTCAATGGATGCATAGTGTCTCCTCAGCATTGTGTAGTCAAAGCCCCTCTACTTGAACCAATGTAAACTGGAGACCATCTGCAAATGACAAAACTGCTCCCAAAACTGCTTTTTAATCTCTAATGAGGACATTTCCACAGCTTAAATTAAAAGGCACTTTTTAGGCAAAAATTAGTAACCAAAGTTTTTATTTAGATAACAAATATTTCTAATTTTATAATTCTCTCTTTGGTGCTCTTAAGTCAAGAAACCATAGAGAACTTCAACACACTAAAGTGTGTGTGTGTCTGTGTGTCTGTGTGTGTCTGTACGTGTCTGTGTGTGTATCCCTATGGTTTCATAGACTTCTAGCATAGGTGTGTGTGTAGACTATAGGTTCATATCATATTTTGCCATGATCTACACAAGGGGGCCTAATGACCATGCAGCCCCTACCCCATGGTTCCCACTTTGTTTAAACCTTAGTTTGAGAATCAAACCCACCTCTTTGCCAGGACTTAATGAGTGCTTCTCTCTCTCTCTCTCTCATTGGTTCATTCTTTCTTTCTTTTTTTTCTTGAGATAGGGTCTCTCTGTGTAGCCCCTGGCTGTCCTGGAATTTGCTCTGTAGACCTGGCTGGCCTCAAAGTCAGAGACCCACCTACTCTGTCTCTGGAGTGCTGGTGCTGTCACCGTCTGGCTGAGAGTTGTTTTCTTAGGGAGCTGCTCCAGCACCCTCTAATTTGTTAACGAGAAGAGCAAGGGGCAAAAATCCAGCAGTGCTGAGGACAACGGAGACGTTAAAGACAATTGAGCCTGGAGGGATAAGGGAGGAACAGCCAGGAGGGCTGGCTCAGCACAGATGCAGGGCCCTTCCACAGCACCAGGACCGAGGGGTGTGCAGCAGAGGCCTGAGGATATAAAGATACGGTAGGGGTTGGCAGCCAGCTTTGAGAACCACTCTATGGGCCACTGTCACATTCCATCTCTGAGCTCAGTCATCTAGAGGTGTCTTGCCTGGGTCACCTTGCTTTGGTTCTATGCCTCTTCATATGTTAATTTAGTAAAAAGAAGAGACAGGAGACACACACTGGTCTCCGTTAATACAGCATGTATTTCTACCATCAATAGCCATTTGACAAGCCACACCATCATGTATAGGGCCCAGCCCTTTATCCCACCTGTTCTAAGATGGGGCCTGTGGTGTCAGGCAGGCAGCAGTATGGATACCTGTTCAGCAGTATGGATGCCTGTCCTGTGACTCCTATCAGAGACCTAATGCTCTATCAGAGGCATTTATGGGGGCCTAGTACAACCTCTCTAGGTAGTTCACCACCTCAGGTGAACTCCAGAAAGGCACTATGCAATGGCCTGACTCCAGGCTGGGTCTTGAACAAGTTTTCAGCCTCTGGCCAATACTCAGAGGTGGATATGGTGTCCCAGGGATGGAAGTCGTGACTTACCAAGGGTATTACGAAAGAAAGTAGGCACCTGACATGTGGTTTCTAGACTTCGAAATGGCAAGTGGGAAAGACAAGTAAATATAACTGAATTAGTTGTTTTTCTCCATGGTGTGGGATGCTACTTGGCAGACTCAGTTTAAAGAAGGAAGAGTTTGTTTACACCCACAGTCTGAGAGTACATTCACAACGGCAGGGGAGTCACAATGGCAGAAATGTATAGCAGTGGGGCACATCGTATCCACAGACAGAAAGCAGAGACAGATGCTGGTGCCCAGCTCCTGCCATGCTTTTTATTCAGTCCGGGATGCCAGCCCGTGTATTTTATTGTCCAAATTTAGGATGAATCTGCCAACTTCTATTAACCTAACCAATCTAGAGACCCCTTCACAGACACACTCAAAAGTTTGTTTCCATGGTAAGCCTAACCCATCTTAATCAATATTAATCATCACACATAATGTGAGCTTGGTACATGCCTGCAGAGACAACTGCATGATGCTGGCATCGTAGGTATCATTCACAGCATCAGTACCAGCATCATGGTTATCACTTTCATCGCTATAGTCAACATCATCCTGCTCTGTCCTCATCACCGTCATTACCACTGTTGTCATCATCAGCATCTCTGTTGTGGTTGTCAAGGTCACCACTGTCAGCATCAGCATCTTCAATGCTGGTGTCATCTGCTGTTGTTATCCTTATAACTAACATGCCACTGGCACTGTGTTTGCACATGTCTCAACTCAGTTCTGAGTCTGGGCCCCGGGGTGTAGAGGAAGCTCTGCCCTGATAGAAGTGTACAGTGGTCAGGCCTTGGGTCCTGCTGTCAGAGCATCTGGAGCTGGTCAGAACTGGGAAGGGAAGTCTCCGGGTGGCTGAGCCACCTTGCTGTGAATGTGAGGGAATGGTATGTTTGGGGCACTCTCAGCAACACCCGTCTGCCTGGTATATCTGCACGCCCTTCCCAACGACAGGTAGTGGAGACCAGACATCCCAGGGGCAGAAAGAGTGTTGCACTTTGGTCTCATGTCTGATGAGCTGAGGTTCCCAATCCCCTTTTTGTTTTTGTTTTCTGCAGCTGTTGACTGGAATTCAGAGGCTGCCAAGGTCTGTCCTGGTGTCACATCTACTGGCCCCAGAGGATGCAGCCCCATCTTGCTGGCCTCTAGGAACTGTATGAGGTAGGGAAGGCGAACCAGGAGTGCATTGCCAAGTCTCTTTGTGGAATCATCTGCCAAAGTCTTGGTTCCAGGCCCACCTTAGAGATTAGGGATTGTATATGTATGACTGCATATGTGTATGTCTGTGTGTGATATAAGTGTGGTTTTATGGTGCAGACTGACGTGTATACTTCAGTGAGAGTGTGTGAAAGTAGGTATATAAGTGTCTGCATGCCTATGATTATATGTATGTGTGCACATGTGTGCATTGTGTGTTAGTATTTCTGTATGTGTCATCAACAGGCATGTGAAATGTATGTATATATGTGTGTTTGTGTACACACTGTGTTAATCATGCTTGTGTATGCAAATGTCACACAGGGACATGTGGTGCTGGGCAGTGAGGGCTCTGTCTCTGGGTGTCTGCCCGAGTGTGTCGGTACATGTGAAGGGTGTTAAGTCTCAAGCATGGTTTGGTATGCAGAACTAACCACTGTCTCCACGAGGCAGAGCCATGTGGCAGGGCTTTCAGCTGAGGCTCGTAAATAATGTGCTGCTGATCAATACCTTCTGTCTAAACTGGACTGAGCCAGCTTCTTGTGGAAAATCATGGTTCAAATTCCATAGGCTCTATCTGAAAGGCCTCAGATGTCTGGCTCATCCCTGTGAGCCCCAGAAAACTGACATGAGGATATGCCTTCATTAACTTGGGCTTTCAGGATGAGCCCAAGTTCTGCTATCTTGGAGCTCAAATCCTTTAGCTAGAGGGGGGTCACTGCCACTTGGTGCTATCCTAGACCCAAAGGCGATGGTTAAACTCAGAAGTTCCTCCAAAGAATTCAACCTCGCTTGCTTGCCGTCCTGGCTGTTTCCTAAATAAAAAGTTGCATATGGGCTAAACATAAAACATCTCAGAAACACTCACATGGCATTATACATGAATAATTTTCATTTCATACAGCAACCCTTACTTATTTAGTCTCTTTCTCTACATCTTCTATGCATTGTAAAAGTCTTGACCTAACAGAGTAAATGAATTTGAACAACATTTTCACCTTTCTGAAAATGTCTTTTTCTCTCACTAAGCCCCCTTGGGTTTGATTCCCTGTCCCTGACCCTCTGGTGGGTCTGGACTGTCCTGTGATTCCTTAGCCTTTGAGATAAGAGTTGAGGGCTGGAGAGATGGCTCAGCCGTTAAAGGCTAGGCTCACAACCAAAAATAGAAGAGATAAGAGTTGAGTTGGGAGAGTGGCTAGCTGTCACATTGTGAATGCAGGTTTCTGGAAACAGAGCTGGGACCTCAGTTGACTTACTGCATACCTGCTGAGTCACAAAGAATGACTTGTAATTCACAAGGACATGGAGAAGTCAGGGAGGCCATGCTGTGAGGAAGGCACATGCAGAGCTTGTGCTCTTGTGATTCCCTCCTGTGAGGTTCACCACTGGTGGTGATCAAGAGAAGAAAACACAAGGGTATCCAGGGAGATAGAGATGGGGCCCCCTGGAGTGATGTGCCTCCCACACACACAGATACATGGAACCTGTTGAATGGCATTCTTAGGACATACGAATCTCACTGTGTATGCGCCTTTATTTTAAAAGATTAAAACACATCTAGACTTCCAAGATGTGAACCTGACATAGAAATCAAAGGACAAGGTGGATCCTGGGTAAGAGGGATGGGAGGGGAAGATTCATGGAAACAGAAATGCTGACTACTAGTTCCTGCTAGTCAGCACGTTGGTGTTCAGTATGGACATACTGAAAGAGTATCTCAGTCTTTCTGCATATGTGACATTTTTTCATAGAAGATGCTTCCTAAGCTGTGTTTGTCCGTGCAACATGTAAGACTGGCTGTTCCATCCCACCAGCTTTTCCCTTTACCCTGCAAATACCCAGGTTGCCCTCCACTGTAGCCTTGGTGTTACACGGTAGCTGACCCCAGCCCTGACACCTAAGGTACTGCCCAGCAATACTGTATCTGCTTGCCTTTGATGGCCATCTGTCACAGGTTAGTTCAGCAAGACCGCCCCTCAGCTCTGGCCGCTGGTACAGTACCTTCATGTTCATGACCCACGCTATGTCAGGAACCCCAAGTTAGTGACTAGTAGAACCCGACTCGGGATGGGTGAGACTACAAGATTCAAAACGAGATCAAGCGGTTGCTGCTGGGTCAAATCATTCCTGAATCCTGACCCCATGAACCTGTGTGCTTAGTCAGCACAATTATTAGGTGTCTCTATCAGTTTAAATTAACAACAGCCCTTGCTAGATATGTGTTGAAATTACTGTTCTGTTTCATGTAGTCTTGAAAACCCTGCCTAGGGCAAATAAAGCACTAAATGGTACCCTCAAGGGATGCCAGCCCTGCCTGTAGTATAGGTTTCCTAGTTTATAGACTCTTACTGGTGGCTGTCTATGGCTTCCACAGCCCATTTTCAGTTTTCTGTGGATGAAGCTGACTACCTTCGGGGCTATAGATTCTTCACCAGAAATCAGTTTTATAAAACTGGGTCCTTCTCATAGCTTACTTCTCTTTAACAAGAATGTTTATACAGTAATAAAAGCATCGTTCCCTGTTCATCTCTAATACAAGAGGTAGGCAATGACTTATCCCTACATGTGAGGGACCTGGGACCCTAGGCCTATTCTGAGGGTGGAGCAGTGGGACTTTCCTGTTGTGAATGTCCCTGAGCAACGCTGACTGTCTCGCCCGCAGAGAGCTATTTCTGGGAAAGCAGAAACAATCGATTCTCTAAAAACACCCAGGATCCATCCATGCTTCCCCTTTCAGAGAGAGAACAGAGGCTTCCTCTTCCTGTTCTTATGGGAACCAATGCAGGTGCAGGGATGTGTGGCCAGTGTCTAAAGAAGAACCCTCCTGGTGGTGACAGGGGTAGCCAGTCTGCTGATGAATAATCCCCAGAGTCACAGCGTGAGCCCTGACTGTCCAGTACTAGGAGACAGTGGTTAAAGCTGCAGTGGGCTCTTCCTTCCCATTGGAACTGAGGTTGGGGGTGGGCAATCTTTTTCTTCAACAAATAGCAAGAAAAACAAGATAAAATCAGGAAGAAGAGAGTCTGTAAGCCCCAATTCAAACATCTATAGTGGGTAGGATGTTACTCAAGTAACATTATTTTTTAAGGACTCTAGGGCTGAAGATGTGTCCCGACAGTAAAGTGCTTGATATACAAACATGCGGTTCTGGATTCAGAGTCCCAGCTGAGAAGCCGAGCAAAGGAGAATATGACCATCATCCCATCACTGAGGAAGCAGAGACAAAAGCATTCTTAGGGCTTGCTGGCCAGGTAGTCTAATGGAATCAGGTGAGTACCAGGTTCAGTGAAAGACCTTGTCTCAAGGTGGAGAGACACTGAAGACGTTCGATGTCGACCTCTGGCCCCCACACAATGTGCACCCACTCACACATATGCAAACACAGTGTGTGTTGGGGTGGGTGGAGTTCTCCAGCAAGCAACACCAGGGCCATTTGAAAGTTTGTTTACAAGCTCATGAGATTACACACATGCCAAGAAGCTAAGACTTGGAGTAACCGGGCTTCCTGAACCAGCTCACTTCAGGATCTCCAAAGATCATTGAGTCTTTGGAGGCTCGTTCCCAATGTAGTCACGCAGTTCCATTGCATCTCCACTGTTCTTAGCATAGACCCAGAGCCTATGATACAGAGGTAATTGTCACTGTCTTCAGGCAGATCTCCGCAGCAGCCACAGCACAGAACACAGAGAAGGGTCCACGCTAAATCTTTTAGTAATCACTAGGCTTCCCCGAAGAGTCTTGTCACCTGCCCCATGAACTTGCATGCCAGCCAACACAGTCAGCTCTAGGAAACCTGCAGCCAGAACAATGCATGCAGGTGCCACCGCTCCACGGCTTCCTCAACTTGGCAGGTGGCCCACATCAGTCTGCCAGAGCTTTAGAGACAGACCTTCAAAGCCTGGAGTCCCATATGCCCTAGGAATGAAGCAGAGTCCTCCTCCAGAACACACCATGGCTGGACGGCTGCCTCACCTCTCAGGTTTCAGTCTGTTTCACCCATGGACATCCACACTGCAGTCTGCTCTCCTGCTCTGCAATTCCTGTGGGTTTGAGCCTCATCTCACCCTGTTTCTTCTGTTCATCATTTACTGGGTTTTGTTTGCTTTGTGTATTCCACCTAATGTGACCCTATCTCTCATCCTTTCTGGAGTTCGTCCAGTTTTAAATCAATTAGCAAGTTCACATGCATCCTGGTCATTCCCTCCTCAAGGCTGTCACTTCAGGCTTCCTGGTCCTGTATATGGGTCTGGGGACAGATACTGACACATACTTCAGGAGCAGTGGCTTCTTTGTGCTCTTGCTCACAGGAGGTCACAGAGATGCAGTGGCAGCCACAGGGGCAGAGTCAGCCCCACAGCCACAGCAGAGGCAGCTACTGCAGCTCCCCAGCAGTGTCCATGCCATGTACCCTGCGTTGGGAGCTGCCATCTGAAAGCTAAGTATAACCTATCACATCCCATGGCCACAGCTGTCAGAGAGTCTAGAGCTTTCCACCCACTTCCGGGTCTATGGTTGAGAGAAGCCCTGTGTTTAGAGACCCTAACAGGCAGGTGGCAGCTGGCTGTCCCTGAGGTGCCTAGGCCTGCTGCTATTGAAACTGCCTGCCAGTTGCAGTGTCTGCTTGCTCAGCTGGTCATGCGGAGGCAAGAGAGGGAACTAAGGGATGCTCGATTTGCGAGGTGGCAAGTGCAGTGACCATGCAGAGGGGGCGCTCATTTGTCACATCCAAATAAGCAGGTGTCACTCTTCCCAGTAGAACCCTAAATCACAGTCTTTCTTCACATCTCTCTCCTGTCTGATCCCTGACAGCAGAGTGGGCCTGTGGAATCTCTGTGAGGTTATGCCATCCACGGGAGAAGGAGGGTCAGCCCACAGAAGGCGGAAGGGACTCTTAGAGAGCAGTTCAAGAGACTGGGGCACAAGTGAAAGACTAGTGACACCAGGAACCAGCACTAGAGGCTCACACAGCATCTGTGGGGCAACTAAGGGGGTGATGCTTCAGTAGCAGACAACCCAACCTCCTAATGAACATCCAATGCTAAATCAGGGCCATTTGACACAGGACTGTTACCACAGGAGAGCCCCAGACCTTGAGAATAGCTGCCAATACAGATAAGCAGGAGACTCAGGTGCAGTTTCCTTCTCTGTGCCATTGATTAAGGGAGGCTGGCCACCTGAGAGGCACAGGCTGAAGGCTGCTACCCAGCTGTTCCTGAAGGGGGGACACGGATGAAGATGCACAAAGCCTGGATCCAGCAGAGTTCTGCTGCTTCCCCAACATGTTTTCAACATCCGGCCATGAGCCACACCATCAGAGCCCAAAGGGCTACCTTTGGCTCCAAATATAAGGATATACAAATATAACGAATATAAGGGTCCATGCAAGGCTCAGTGTTCTTACCTGAATCTAACCAAGGGTTTCTGTACCTGAGGAACATCTCTGTGGGCATTAACATCTGTGGTTGGTCTCCTGAAGCTCCTGGCTGAGGCTGTCCTTAATTTACCTCCATGCCTAAAGTTCTTCATAACGAGTTCATTTAACGAGTATTAACTGGCCACCTGCTGTGGCGACCCAAACTACAACCAGCCTGGCATAAGTGCATCACCATGAATGGAAGCTGGAAGATGGCCAGGCACCCAGGGTAAAGTGAGTATAGCCAAGAGAGGCTTCTTAGACAGTGGCCTTGCTGGGCCTTTAGACCCAGGAGCTAGAGGAAACCAAGGAAGACATGCATGGGCAAAACCAAAAGGCCTGTGGCCTTGTAGAAGATGGCACAAAGCAGAGCCAACTGACTTTTATAAATATCTAGTCCTAGGTTGAGTAAAGTCCTAGAAGTGGTATTAGATGCAAAAAACTCACAACTGATGCAGAAGCAAATGTCTGAGGAGTTCTCTGTCTCACCTGGGATATCTGTACCACATTTCTCCTCACAACACTCAGAGGCCGTCATGGATGACCAGATGGGAAGATTGCAAGAGTCAGTGGTTGAATCAGACCAGAGCAAAACTGTGACTTCCGGACTCAACAGGACCACTGCAGTCACCAACCACAGCAGCTGTGGTTGTCTGCATAAGGCCTGAGCAAGACCAAGCTGGCCAGCATTCCACCATGGAGTCAGTCAGGACTCTGGAGCCCCTGCCTCTAACTAAGAAGCTATCAACAGTGCATGGGCTCTGAGGGAGGGAGAGCCAGTTTTCTCCAAGGGTGTAGCCCCAGGTAGGCCAACCATGATCCAGCTAGTGGTCCCATGTCCTTTAGTAAATGGACAGGACAAATTGGACTCTGTCTGATCATTTATTTTAAAAAGGATATGAAGTTGGGAGAGGAGGGGGAATAAACCCAAGAATACGTAGGGAAGGAGTGGAGGATGAATAAGATCAAGAGAAACTATAAACATGGATGAAATTCTCAAAGAATTAATAAAAATGTTATATATTCTCACCTCTTTTATATACTGTGTGTCCACATGCATGGGTACATGTGATCTCACTTTATTTATATGTCGTTTGTATTTTTGTGATGTGATCTTGGCATGTAGATTTCTTCTTTTAGTTCTGTTTGTGATATAGACAAAGCAGGTTGAGGTGAAGAGAGTACATGTGGGCAGGTTGGGCCTAAACTTTGGAAATAGCTTAAGTAGAATGAAGTCTGGTAGATGTCGAGGGTCGTGCTGGGATGGAAAATGTAAGTCCTGTCCAGGTCTAGAGTGTGGGGATATATCTGGCTGGGTGAGAAGGTTTCGTGTGGCATGGGAGAGTACCAAAGGCAATTTTCAGGAGGTGATTCTCTTCTTCTACCATGTCCTTCCTAGGATTGAATTCAGGTCATCTGGTTTGTCAGCAAGTGATTTTGCTCACTGTGATATCTTGCAGGCCCTAATGTATTTTTTTAATGTTGTTGGAACTAACATATATAAAAATAGCAGAGAGAGAGAAAGAGAGAGAGAGAGATCTATTTTGTTTTCTCCTAAAACTAAGGAATAAAGAGGAACTGAGAAGCAGAGGGGAATCAGGAAATGCCCCACTACAAACCCAGACACCCAGATCCCTGAAAACCTTGACAGGGGTGAGATGCATTCAAACTGAGAAGTCATGGTCAAGACCATCAAGTGACCAGGCTGTTCCCCAGTCCTGTAGCTTGTAATCTGTGCCCCAAGAAGCTTGAGTCTCTGAGAAGACTGGCCCAGGCAGTCCAGCCAAGTCGGAGCAGCATAAACACAGATAACAGCCCCAGCCTCTTGCCTGTCTATCCAGAGGCTACGAAAGACGTCCAAATACAACTTCATCAAGGAAGCTGGCCAGTCTAAATGGAGTCCTGAAATACAGACAACTCCTGAGCAGAGGAAATGCAAATACAACCAGATGTGAGAAGCATGAACTTGAAGTGACTGAAGGAAGCAGGAGATGTGTGGGAAGAAGCCTTCGCCTTGCTGGCACCAGAGAGGCACCACAGCCATGAGGCATGGAGAAAACAATTCAGAAGACACAAAACAAACACAAGAAGCCCCTAGTGATGGGAGAAGTCATAAGAGCTGGCACATGGAGAAAGTATAGGTAAAAGACATCATGATCAATAGGAGAGAAGTCACGAGGGAGGGGCCAGGGATGGTTCAGATGGACATCCCAGAAAAGGCCAAAGATGGAGAAGGACACCACCAACAAAGAAGTGAAGAGAAATCTCATGGAACTGAAAGACTCCTCCCTTGGCAGGAAGACCTCCTTGGGCAAACCAAGACCACACACATATTCTTCTTAGTCCCACACCTCATTAGAAAGAGAAACCATCAGGTCTCCAGGAACACAGGATGGCTTGTGACATTTCCAGATCATTCCGGGAAGCTAGCAAGACAGTATTACCTCACATCCCAGACACATTCACCTGTCCAAGAAATCTATGTAGCTCACTGCAGGGTAAGACAGTTCACATGGCCACATCTCATGGAGAAAACCATGAGAGAAGAATCCTGAACTACAGCCAACGAGCCTAAGAAGCTGCATCACAGACGTGAGGTTACAAAGCTGACACACAGGAAGCCAAAGTGTGAGGTGAGTCCATAAGTCAAGATGTTGGGGAATTGGAGTATTGAGATTTGAGGCATGAGAAGTCAAGGAGTCATGGGGGGATCCCTAGGGAGATAAAGCTGGCAGGACATATACGAAAAGACATGGAGGGTTTTGGACCCTGAGGTCCATTAGCATCAGTAGTTGGGTTATTTTTGTTCGATTTTTATTCAGAGTCTCTCTGTACTGCCCAAGCTGGTCTTGAACTTAAAATCCTCCTATTTCAGCCTCTGAAGTAGCTGAAAACACAGCACTTGGCTTTGTGGCCAGTGATTAGAGACCTCAAATTCGAAAAAACAAAACAGCCTTAAGACTCAGGGAGAACATCCTAAAGAATGAGAGAGCCTAGGCTGCAGTTTGCAGAATGTTCCATAATAAAAATGAATCACAACACCCAACAGTGTCCTTCTGAGGGCCTGTCCCAGCAGAGGGTGTGGGCCCAAGGTAAGGTGTGTCCCTAGACCATCGTAGGCATTGGCAGTGCCCAGTACTGGTAACTACAAGTTGTTTCTCATGCCAGTTGCAGGGCCTTCGTGGAAACGATGGTTGCCCCCGCTGTTTTCTCACATGGCCCCGGCAATGGGAGGGGTTGCCTCACTTGTGGAAATTTAACTTTGGTTTCAAGTCCCGCTCAGCCACCGACTTGGTTTAGAAAAAGCCTGAGGTAGATTTTGTGAGCTCAGCAAGCCTTCTAAAGCCACCTTCCTTTTCATCAAAGGGTTTTAAGGAGGAATCCCAAGAGGTCTTCGCAGAAAACCAGATAGCCATCCACCAGTGACATTTGTGAGCAGGAAGATCCTTTCTTGAGGTCCTTCGATGTGGAGAAAGTAGAAGTGATTCCTTGGCTCATTGTACCCACGGCATCAGCCGTTTGAGCATCATCCTAACTGAAGCTCAGGTCTGGCACTCATCCAGAGCCTCCAAATCACAGAACATTCACTGGGCAGTACCTCAGTGTCCTAGCGTAAGGTGTGAGAACAGTTGCTTTAAGCCAACGGGAAATGAAAGGAGTTGTAGAAACAAAGGCTATGTGGCTCTAACCCTGTGGAGCTGAGTCTGAGACTCTTGACTCCCTGTTCCAGCTGTGACTCACCCTTCACTCAGGAAACCTGGGAACTGAGTCCAGATGCAGTTGGTATCTGCTCAGCGTTTGTGACGCTTTGAGGGGTGATTTTCACTCAGTAAACTCACTGGGTCTGAGAACAGCCAGTCACAAGCAGTGGATGGTACCGTGGTGTGTGTTTGTGTGTGTGAGCATGCCTGCACAGGCAAATGTGCTATTGTGCATGCTTCGAGCAGCAAGCTCAGAAGCACCTGGCCAGGCCATTCCGTGAGCAAGAGTCCCTTTATAAGCCACAGGTAAAGCCCCTGGCTGTGACCTTTCACATCAGAGGACACTAAGCTAAGATCATTGGAAAAGAAGAAAGGGTTTCCTTAAGTGTCCCTGACCTTAAAAACTGAAAACAAAATCAAGAAGTCATTTTTTAATAGAATGACCTGTTGCAGGCTTTTGAATGAGTTGAACTCAAACCACATCCCCTCACGGGTGCCCTACATGCTTATGGGAAGCCCGAGTTCTCAGTTCTTGAAGGGGCTGGTGTCTGCAGGGCATCGGATGTGGTATGGTAACCACTGGTCTGGTCTGATGGCTGTGGCAAGCTGTAGATGTGAGGCCTTTGCCTCCATCAGGCACGCTCCTTTGCTCTCAGGAAACCCGGCAGTGGCCAGCGACTATTTTCACCCAAGGGCTGACCCATAGAGAATCAAGGCCACTTAAATCATGTACTAGTGTGGCTTTGGTGGTGGAAAGGCACCCAGCTGAAGACTCTGCATAGCCATAAGCATCCCATGTGCGTTCCCATTAGAGCACTTTTTCTTTTCCTCAGAAAAATAGGGCAGGGACATTATCCAACTTTTGGAAAGCACTTGAAAAATAAAAGAAAGAAAAACTGGGTGTTGTCCATGGAAATGTAGCTAATGTTGACACTTTATATATGCCCTTCCGATTGTGTGAGCCTGAAGGGGTGTGTGTGTATGTGTGTGTGTGTGTGTGTGTGTGTATGTGTGTGTGTGTTGAAATCAGATCAGCCAGGGCCTGAAGAGACTTAGGTGAGATGGTTTCTCTCAAAATACTGGTCTCCTGAGCATCACGCAGAGAAATAAGGGAACCTGTCTCTGAGGTCCGTGTAGATTCTACACATAGGTGCTTACAACAGGGCTCAGCGCCTGGCAAGTGTCTAGCAGTTGATTGTAGAGCCACTGCACACACCATATGCACACTGGGCCTGCCCTTTACACACAGTCCCATCAAACCCCATGGCAGTACAGTCTGACTGTGTGAGCATGCCTTGGTGTGTGAATATGTACACATTCTCATGTGTATGTGAGTACACATATATGTGTGTTTTGCGCCATATGGAGGCCAGAGGTCAATATCATGCATCTTTTTTCAGTCGGTCTCCACCTTCATTTTTGAGACAGTGTCTCCCACAGAACCCAGAACTCACTGAGCTGGACAGGGTGGTCAGCAAGCTAAGGGGATCCATCTGACTCCATCCTTCCGTGCTGGGGTTGCAGAGACAAAGTTTATCTCACTCTACATGTATGTGCTGGGCATTTGAACTCAAGTCATCATGCTTAGACAGCAAGTGCTTTACCAACTCACCCATCTTCTCAACCTGAAAACATGATTTCCGTCTGTCATAGTCAGGGTTTCTATTCCTGCACAAACATCACGACCAAGAAGCAAGTTGGGGAGGAAAGGGTTTATTCAGCTTACACTTCCACATTGCTGTTCATCACCAAAGGAAGTCAGGACTGGAACTCAAGCAGGTCAGGAAGCAGGAGCTGATGCAGAGGCCATGGAAGGATGTTACTTACTGGCTTGCTTCCCCTGGCTTGCTCAGCTTGCTTTCTTATAGAAGAACCCAAGACTACCACCCCAGGGATGGCACCACCCACAATGGTCCCTCCCCCCTTGATCACTAATTGAGAAAATGCCTGACAGCTGGATCTTATGGAGGCATTTCCTCAAGTGAAGCTCCTTTCTCTGTGATAACTCCTACAGTGTCAAGTTGACACAAAACCAGCCAGTACACCATCCAAAGTGCTTTTTATTGCTAGAAGTCAGTGCTGCTTCTGATTATAATACCACTATGGCAGGAGCCTCGTGTGTGAGGTCAGGTGAGAGCATCTGCACTCACTTCCTTAGGAAGAGTATAGAAGTACCATTGTAGATATAGTATGCAGACACACTTGGTTGTGTAAACCAGCCACGTGAACCCCTGAGGAGCATCCCTGGAGCACCCCCTCTCCGATCTTGCCACCTGCCAGCTCCTGAGGTTAGTGCAGTTCCACATTCAAAAGCAGAAGTAACTGGTAGGCAGCAGGTTGGAGACCAAGGAGAAAATGGAGGGAGAATGTTGCTTACACTCCTTGGAGACGTCTCCTGTGTTGGCACTCGTCATGTTCTGGAGCCACAGCCTTCTTTCCAGAAGTCTTCAGGGAGCCCTCCCTTCTCAGACAACAGTCCTAGTGCTGTTGGGGCAAGAGTACAGCATGACAACCTTCACTGTGCCTCAGGAACTCAAAGGGTACACATGTACCCAAGTCAAACCACTGTGCAAACCTCTGTCTTCTGCCAGCTTTTCCTCATGCTTACTGCTAACTGGGTTTTTACCTATGCTGTCTCACGTCTGACTTAGCATTGTAAATTCCTTGTCTGTTTTGGACTCAGGAAAGGTATACATCGTAACACAGAAGGACAAAGGAAATGACATGTAGTGGCCCCCAATCAGCTGTAGCAGGAGATACCTGAAGGTCCAGGGACAGCTAAGGGGGGCTGGGCTGGGAAGTTGATGACTATGCTTCATGAATACACTGAGGTCCTAGGCATGGGACATGGGACATCACTACACTTATTCCTCTTTCCATGGCACAGCTACATCATAAGAGCTGCTGAACCATAGGCTGTCACCCTCATAGAGTTCAAGGGAACACCAGATGTTGACAGAATTATCTTGGAACTTGGTAGGAAGCTAAAGCTACTATGTTCCAAGTTTCTACTTAGACTTCAAATCTTTTTTAAAGTAAACATTATAATAAAATCTAAATCAACTTATAAGCTTCATAAAGCATGAACTATCTAAAATAAAGAGTGTAATAAGTTGCATAAGAATTCATCACAAGAAACCCAGTTCTAAAAACGAAAGCTAATATGGTCCAGTTGACCACAGCCCTCTCTAAGTGACCTGCTCTCTGCCAGTGTGACTGTCACACAATTGGACACTGCAGGATGAGGAGATGGAACCCAACTTCTTCATGCTTCTACCTAAGAACACAGCTCAGTTCACCAAGAACACAAGCCCTACTACAGGAGAAGGAATTTCACACTGCATTCCAATAATGCATGAGGAGCAGGGTATTGAGAATTATGGTTTCTTTAAAAACCCAGTTATATTATGTGAATGTTTTTTGCTTTAATCCCAGGTATGAGATAAGAGGCTGCTTCACAGCAGGTGACTATGATTTGTCTTATGCTCGAGCAGGGGGGTTTTACCAGCTGCATAAAGTTTCTGCAGTTGTGCGAGTATGTGAAATTTAGAATTCTGGGAACTTTTCAGAGGTTATACATGCCTGAACCATGAGAGAGATCATGTGCACCCTCCAAGGAGGCTGCTGCTCCTCCTGCTGCTACTGGTTCCTGTTGCCGTGGTTTGTCAAGGGGTTGTGAGCAAAGAGATGAGAGGAAGAAATCCTGATGACAAAGACTGGACTTGCCCCAGGAACTCAACACCCTAAGTGAACAGGAAATAGTCTAAAGAGGTCAACACCCCCTTTCCCTTCTTTCTCTCCTACCTAGTATTGGGGGGTTGGAAGGGATTAGGGTGTGATAAGGTTTGGGTAGGTGATAGATATAAAAACCCAATAGAGCAGCCCAAAAAAGTCACACCTGCAAAGCAGCCTTGGTAAAATGTTAGGTCTCTTCAAATGCTGATATGGAACATTGCCTCTCCCCGTGTTTAGAGTAGGTTTTCTTTCTATAAGAACTCAATTACATGCAGGTAGTATGTGCAATTACCTGTATGTGTTTTCTTCTTGCTCCACTCAGCCTTCACCCAACCAGTCACTTAACAACTACAGAAGACCGTGTATTATTTAAACTGGGTCTGGCAAATGAAAATTTTAAAATTAAAAAAAAAAGTCACTTGTCCTCAAAATGTTGGTTATCTAGCCGGTAGATGAGTGTTAGGAGGTAGGTTAGAGGGACGGGCCTCTTTCTGGATTTCTGGGAGCATGGATTATCTATCAGAGCACTATTAAATATGGCTGGAGCACTGTTTATGTCAATAGTAAGTTTTTATTTGTAAGCATCTTCTTAATGCTTTTTTGTGAATGATGAAACTGTCCTACTGGCTGGTTTTGTGTCAACTTGACACAAGCTAGAGTTATCACAGAGAAAGGAGCTTCCCTTGAGGAAATGCCTCCATGAGATCCAGCTCTAAGGCATTTTCTCAATTAGTGATCAATGGGGACAAGCCCATTGTGGGTGGTGCCTTCCCTAGGCTGGTAGTCCTGGGTCCTTTTAGAAAGCAGTCTGAGCAATCCACGTGAAGCAAGCCTGTAAGCAGCACTCTTCCACAGCCTCTGCATCAGCTCCTCCCTCTAGGTTCCAGCCATGCTTGAGTTCCTGTCCTGACTTTCTCCAATGATGGGTTATGATATGGATGTGTAAGCCAAATAAACCCTTTCCTCCACAACTTTCTCTTTGGTCATGGTGTTTCATTGCAGCAATAGATAAGATAGCTGGCAAGAGCTAATTCTTTGACAGGTCCTTCCCTTATACCTGGCAGCCACCAGTGGGGAGTCATCAACCAAGCACACCCTATATTGACTGCCAGCCAGATTGCCCTTGTGACACCCAGGCTGCTGTGGACACTCTATAGTCACTTTGTGGTCATTTCTCCAGCAGCAGAGGACCACTGCTCCTTCTGCTGAAGACACACTTCAGACATACCGGCCTTGGAAACAGCATTCAAAGCCAGATGGGCCTGAGAAAACTCTAAATGGCCATTTGATTCTGGCCAGAGGAGGGGCACTTTCCCTAGTGACCCAGCAAAGGCCTGTGACTGGTGCAAACACAGTCCTTCATTTGCATGAGGGATTGCATGTGCTATGATTGGCACACATGCCTTGCCACACCCACTTCTGGCTCTAAAAGCAGGCCATTCTGCTCACTCTTCTAGCCAGCCAGGAAACATTCTCTTGTACTTACCCTGATATAGCAACTTTAGGCCCAATAAAAGGGTTGTCTAGAGTGGTCTTTCCTCCACTGCCTTTGGCCTTTATCATTTATAAAAAAAACAGAACCAGGAACACCAAGGGAGGACTACACAACAGCAGCCTACCAGCAGCAGGGCTGAGGTGACAGTGGTCTCTGGCCCAGTGTCAGCAGCAGTAGCAACAGGCAGTAAAAAGGTGAGGGCACAGATGAAAAGCTCTGGAAAGTGGCTGGGGCAGAAACGATGAGAGCAGAGGAAACAGAGCCACACAGAGCTGTGAGGAGCTACAGCAAAGAAACTTCAGGCCTCAGTCACTGTGAGTGGCCAAGAGCTGTGAGTGATTGCTTGTCAAGGGATGAGAATTCTCTAACCCTAAAAGTTGTGATCCTGACAGTTGTAACCCTGACAATTGTGACCTTGACAGTTGTAACCCTGACAGTTGTAACCTGACAGTTGTAAGCCTTACAGTTGTAACCTTGACAGTTGTAACATGGCAGTTGTAACCCTGACAGTTATAACCCTAACAGTAGTAACCCTGACAGTTGTAACTTGACAGTTGTAACTCTGACAGTTGTAACCCTGAAGGTTGTAACCATGACAGTTATAAACTGACAGTTATAACCTGACAGTTGTAACCATGACAATTGTAACCCCTACAATTGTAACCCTGACAGCTGTATCCCTGACAATTATAACCCTGACAGTTGTAACCCTGACAGTTGTAACCCTGACAGTTGTAACTCTGACAGTTGTAACCCTGACAGTTGTAACCTGACAGTTGTAACTCTGACAGTTGTAACCCTGACAGTTGTAACCTGACAGTTGTAACCTGACAGTTGTAACCCTGACAGTTGTAACCCTGACAGATGTAACTTGACAGTTGTAACCCTGACAGTTATAACCTGACAGTTGTAACCCTAACAGTTATAACCTGAAAGTTGTAACTCTGACAGTTATAACCTGAGAGTTGTAACCATGACAGTTGTAGCCTGACAGTTATAACCCTAACAGTTGTAACCATGACATTTGTAACCCTGACAGTTGTAACCCTGAAAGTTATAAGCTGACAATTGTAACCCTGACAGTTATAACCTGACAGTTATAACCTGACAGCAGTAACCCTGACAGTTGTAACCCTGACAGTTATAACTTGACAGTTGTAACCCTGACAGTTATAACCTGACAGCTGTAACCCTGACAGTTATAATCCTGACAGTTGTAACCTGACAGTTGTAACCCTGACAGTTATAACCTGACAGTTGTAACCCTGACAGTTATAACCTGAATGTTGTAACCCTGACAGTTATAACCTGACAGTTGTAACCCTGACAGTTGTAGCCTGACAGTTATAACCCTAACAGTTGTAACCATGACAGTTATAACCTGACAGTTGAAACCCTGATAGTTATAACCTGACAATTGTAACCCTGACAGTTATAACCTGACAGTTATAACCTTACAGCTGTAACCCTGACAGTTGTAACTCTGACAGTTGTAACTTGACAGTTGTAACCCTGACAGTTGTAACCCTGACAATTGTAACCCTGACAGTTGTAACCATGACAGTTATAACCTGACAGTTATAACCTGACAGCTGTAACCCTGACAGCTGTAATCCTGACAGTTGTAACCTGACAATTGTAACCCTGATAGTTGTAATCTGACAGTTGTTTCCCTGACAGTGTAACCCTGACAGTTGTAATCTGACAGTTGTTTCCCTGACAGTTGTAACCCCGACAGTTGTAACCCTGACAGCTGTAACCCTGGCTGTGACGGAGCTAGGCATCCCAGTGCCTGATATGTGGATAGTATTAGTGATTTGCCTCATTGCAGAGACAAACATCTGATAAGAGCCTCTTAAGGAAGGGTTTATCTGAGGGCAGGTGTCGAAGGGTGGAGTATATCCTGATAGGGACTGTGGTGGTGGCTCCATGAGGCAGCTAGTCACATTATGTCTAAGCACAGAGCCGCTGAACTCCCATCCCTCTTTGTTTCTAGTTCAGGGTGCCATCCCATGGTCTGGTGGCTCCCATAATGAGGAGTCTTCCCATCTCCACTAAGCCAATCTATGTAATCCCTCAAAGGGCTGCTGGAGCCTGTTTCTTATGTGATTCAAATTGAGAATCAACCAACACACAGACCCTCTATGAATAAATAAGGGTGATGGTTATGAATGATGCTGAGGTCAATCTCAGGCACACTCTCCAATCTTTCCTTCTCGATGACCTTTCTCAGGACCATTATGATAAAACTTCCACAGTGTGCTCTGCTGAGGAAACTGAATCTGTAGAGCGGGCTAGCTGGACATCTGATCACAGGCTGGGGAAGACAGACACTAACCTCAACTTCTCAGTGTCCTTGTGAAGAAGGAACCACACTCTATCCAGGAAAAGGGTGACTGTGATCTTGTTGTTTGCCTTTGCCACTCCAGGGACAAGTGGCAGGGAAGGGTCGGTGGAGGGATGAACAGAGAAGCAACAGCCAGGTGGAATGGTGGAGCCCCAGGGAATGAGGGCTCTAAGCCTCCCTCACAGGCTGCCTCATTCCAGTATTCTTCAGGGAACTAGATTATTTAACACATGCCTTCCTGGGTACCCATAGCATACCATGTTCCTACATTTTTCCTTTTAATAGGGGTACAAGTACCCTTACCACCCCCAAAACCAAACAGAGTAGTTGAGGATGACAGCCTTCAAAAGTTAACAATCTCTTGTCTCTAGTCCTAGGCCAAATCCTACTCAAAGGCTGGGCCCTGAGAGAATGAGACTAGCCGGCCTTTGGCTCTCCCTCTAAGCTCTCAGTGCCTTTACAAATGGCCTCTCCTCTGCAGAGTGAGAAGGCGGGCCCCAGGAAGGGAAGAGAATAGCTAAAGAAACCACTGTGCCCTAAGGCCATTGCCCGTGCAACCACTTCCTCTCCTAGAAAGGACAGAGGACTTCCTGAGTCTCCTGTGGTGTCAGGGTCAGAAGATAGCCCCACACACAGGGCTCTGTTTACTACCCCTCCCATAGCAGAGACAAGAGACGTGTCCTTACTGCCCAGCAGACTTGCATCCGGGCAGCCAAGCATCTTTCTGTCTAACAGCAAGTTTGGAATGCTCCACTGCCTGTGGCTTTCAAAGCTAAAGACGTCACTGGGCTCACCCCATTAGGCACACAGCAATCAACTTCACAGCCTAAAGCTTACACGCACCAACATAGACCCTGGTAGTTCTAAGGAGTAAGCCCACAGCCCCAGAAGCCAGGTCTGTTAGTTCTGCTGCATGCAGAGTCCCAGGCTGTGTATGGTTAAAATTGTGGCACAGAGGCAGCCATTACAGTCCCTCACCACCTCAGCAATCACCTTGATGCCTTTCTGTGATCAGCTGAACTTCAATGGTTTTAGTCCCTGTTGGGGACTGGCCACTGGACAATGCTACCAGGCACTTCTGACCTACAAAAGCAATGGCAGCCTGTGCTCTTAAGGAAGCTGACTCTGTCCCCTGTCCTAGGCACTGGTAGAAAATCATAAGTGCTCCCCACTGGGTGGTGCCCACTCAATCCTGGAGGGCCTCTGTTTTCAATGGGCTGGGGATGTGGGTACCATTCTTGGTGTTCTGAAATGCAAAAGGCTGAGGTTAAAGCACTGCTCGGGGTGCTTGTGAACAAAGGTGGCCATGATGGGGTTCATTGCTCCTCTTCAGGAACAGAATAGTAAGCAGCTGTTGGAGGCTTGTTCCAAACTTGTGCTGCCGGAAAGAGAGCCCCAGGCCACAACCTTCGGCCAGCAGAAGCTGGGACAGCGAGACTTCATCAGGTCAAGAGGCAACTCTCTGGGTACCTGAAGCAGAATTCCAAAGACATCTTTAGGAAGGGTGCTGCCTCCAGGACATGAATTTGAACAGTGTGGGTCCAGACTCCCAAGGCAGGGCCCTACAGAAACAGAATGTTGACAGGCCAACAAAAGTTCCAGTCCACACCAGTTCTGGAGCCGCCCACTGTCAGCCACACTTTCTTTTCCTGTGGCAATCGGGATGGTGAAGACAAGTCGTCTCTAGAGAAAACCTCAGACTTCTGTTTTCAAATTGGAAACAGCATTACTGGCTCTAATTTTCTGTGAAATTAACCGACACTCTCGCTCTCCTCCAGCGCTCGGGCTGCCATCCTGTGGGCGACAGCGGAACAGGAGCCGAGAGCGGGTTTCCACTGCTGGAGGAGGTTCATGTTCTGGAAGGGCTCTAAGCACCCATGGGAAGAGCTGCTCTTCTTCTGAGCCCTGTGGGTTGAGCCTGGGCAGAGGGGCCACCTCTTCTGGAAACAGGGGCAAGAGGGTTTCAACAAGGTGGTGGTGGTCTCATATTGATGTCCAGCAGAACCCCAGGAAGGGCTTCCTAAATGACCCTACAGCGTCCAAATGGACCAGCGTCTATGTCAGACCTGCAGAAGCAGTGAGACACTGCCAGGCTCTCGGCCAACTGGTTCCTAGTGACCCAAGTCTTTAAAGCAGCGATTCTCAACCTTATGGCTGCAATTCTTTAATACAGTCCCCTGTGTTGTGGTGACCCCAATCATAACAACATTTTGTTGCTACTTCATAACTGTAATTTTGTTGCTGTTATGAAAGGCAATATAATATACACTATATGTGGGATATCTGATGGGACCCCAAAGGGTGGGTCGTGACCTACAGGTTGAGAACCACTGTTTTAAAGGCTCTAAATTTCTTGGAAGTGGGGAGGGTCTCTCATTAGGTTTAGGAAAAAAACAACAACAAAACAATAAAATGATGTCGAGGGAGGGCAGGCAGGTGTCTCCCCAGGGTGTGAACAATGTCACATGCCAGTCTTTATGACGAACTGAGAAAGTTCTGCCGACTTCTCTCTTTGTCTAGCATCCAAACAAAGGCAAACTTTGTCACTGTCAAGGGGATTTTGGCTTAAAGTTTGGATTTTGATTGTTTGAGGAACACATCAGAATGTAACCCTGGCTGGCCTAGAACCCAGGGCAATATTCCTGCTTGTCTCCCAATCTCTGAGTTTACAGGCATGAGCCACCAAGCCCAGCTTAAAATTTTCTTTTATAAAATCTTTAAAATCTCAGTTAAAATACTTTTAAAGTACTATTTCTTGAGAAGTTTGCTGTGTAGTTTCTTTAAGCATTTATTTTAGTTTAAGGAAAACGAGGACATCATTCTACATGTTCAGACTCTGTTCCCTTCTGCAGGATGTGCAGTGTGGTAGAAGCTGAGAGTCAATGCTCAGGAGATTCTCTGAGCTTCTGCTCATCAGACAGTCTGTGGAACAAGCAGAGCTTATGGACAATCTCTCTCCCTCATTCCCTACCCACCAGGATTTTATCATTTGAATAATAGCCAGAGATGGGCACAGTGACTTGTGCCTAGCCCTTGTGAGGCAAAGGCAAGAGGATTACTGAGAGATCAAGACAAACCTGAGCTGTATAGTAGGTTTCAGGCTATCCTGGGCTACAGAGTGAGACTCTGTCTCAACCAGAAATAAATAAATCCTTCTGGCCACCGATATGATATTTAGGTACTTGGTGGAGTTCGGTCCACTGGCCTGTGAGCTTCTCCTCTGAGCTTCATTCTGGAAAGCTGGTCATTACTGTAGATGCTGTGGGTCAGAACATGGCTTTGGTGGGCTAAGGAGACAGGCCACCCCCTTCAAATGCTAGCTGCCCACTGACTTTATCTCCAAGTTCCTACACAGTGTCCATCCCCTCCCAGAAGCACATAGGAAAGGCTTAGGAGAAGGAAGGTAACAATGCAAAATGGATGCCACAGGAAGGATCAAGAGGACTGACAGAAGAGAGAGGAGAGCCAAGATGATGAATTATGATTGTTTAAAGTCATGAAGGAAGAGAAAACCATGAACAGATTAATAAAGAATGAGGCTAAGAAACATCAAAAAGAGGCCATGCTGGAAGCTTCTCGCCACACTGCACCCCCACTCCCCACAAAAAGTGTTACTTGCTGTTATGGCTGTAGCAACAGCTCCTGTTGCTGGTGCTGGAGGAGGAGGAGAAGGAGGAGGAGGAGGAGAAGGAGGAGGAGGAGGAGGAAGAAGAGGAGGAGGAGGAGAAGGAAGAGGAGGAGGAGGAGAAGAAGAAGAAGAGGAAGAAGAAGAAGAAGAGGAAGAGGAAGAGGAAGAGGAAGAGGAGGAAGAAAAAATGAAGTAAACTACCAAACAATAAGGGCAACATGGCCAAGCAAGAAGGCCCCAGGCCAGAAGGCAGTGCCCCTTCCAAAAGCTCAGAAGTGTCAGAATATTCCAGCCCAGAAAGCATATGTTCCAGACATATCTGACAAGAAAGCACGGGAGGTTTTAAAAAGGAATAAAGGTTCTTTTTCGACTAAAAACAATTAGGTAGCATAAAACACCCAGAATTCCAAAACAAAGCTATGTAGGACTAATCTTTCCTGACATGAAAAGACACACCTTCATTGCACTTTGGAACCCATGGTAAAATGGACGGTCCAGTTTACCATCCTAACAGCTCTAGGCACACAGCTCAGCAGTAGGCGTGCATTCCCGTGACTATAGCCATCTCTGTCACCCAGGGAACTTTTCCACCATATACAAATGAGACATCGCCCTCACTGAACTCTGGCTCTGGCCTCTCCAGCCAGCACCCACCATCCTACTCCACCTCTGTGAGTTTGGAGGAGTCACATATGTGTGCCCCCTTTTTTGGGAGGCTCATCCCAGCGTTCTCAAGGCTCAACCGTTCATTGCCTATGTGGGATGTCTTCCTTTTTAGAAATGAGGGCTATTCTGTGTTGGCTGCTGCCCACTCATCAGTCACCCAGTGGACACAGGTTGTTTCCCTCCTGACGGCTGTGAACGGTACTGCTGTAACGAGCACGCAACTCTGTACAACCCAGGCATCACTGTATCTTGAGAAATGGTCTTGTCTTTTCTTAAGCCATCTTCATTTGTAGAAATCTTACATTTATTTAATTGAGATGTATTTATGATAAATATTTTCAGATTGTAACTACAGCTACCGCTAAATAAGAGTTCTGCTAATAAATACTCCAGGAGTTAAGAGATATGGAAAGGAAGGGAGGAGAGACACAGGGAAAGAAAAGGCAGAGCAGGTAAGGGAGGAGGGGAAGTTGTAAAGCCCTGACCCACACCCAGGACTGAGCTGTGTCGGGGGTTGTTCTGCTGTGTCCTCTCCTCTTCCTCTACCATCTATAGCTCTCTTCCTTCCCATTCTTCTGTGTCCCTTTTAGGACACACCAAGTCTTTCTGCCTTCCAGTCAACCTTGGGATCCTTTGCTCCTCTAAAACTGTCCACTGTCACCTGGACATGATGCCACCCCTCCCAAGGCCAATCCTCACCACGTTCACTAAGCAGGAGGGCCCAGGTTCGGTTGGAGGACGTGGTAAGTACAGAAAAATAAGCTCCACTTTGCACTCGTAGTATCTGAAGATCCAATTGTGCCCCGGTGTGGTGACAGTTAAGAATGCAGACCCGAGAGCACCCGTCAGTGTGGGTGTGACAAACTCGAATCGTGCCACGTTTGGTAAGTGGGTGACAGAGCCATCCCCCTCCTCCAGCTCCCTGCAGGCTGTGGCTTGTGTGGTGCCTAAGACAAGATGCACCGGGACCAGATGCTACACTTATTTAGCCATCGACTCGGTTCCTCGGTAAATGTTTCTAAAATGTCTTTTCTATTCGCCCCCAAGCACTGCAAGCAGATGCTTAATAATAGGACAAACGCCTTCCATGAAACAGCATTGTGCAGTGCTGTGCTTGTCCACATGAACATGAGAGGAAGTGTGGGCACTCCTACCCCAGTGCCTGCAACTGTGCTGACGAGCATCCCTAGCAAGCTCACATTCCTTCCATCATGCTTCTCTAGGAGAAAGCTGCGGCTGGCCCGCCTGAAGGCAGCCGCACACAGATGTGTGTGAGCAAGGGCAGTAATTCCAGTAACAGACCCAAAGAAAATCTATAGATGACCCAAAGCTGAGTGCCTTTGGCAACCTCTTTGGTAACCAGTTACATCGACTACTCAGATTGTAGGATATCTTCAAGACATGAAGATAATAGTTGGACCTCTAGTCACTAAAATCAAATAGTCCAAGAAGCCTTGGGAGCCCATGCATGCATACATACGAGTGTATGGGTGCACACTCTCATATCTATGCAACATTGCATGGAAAGGGGAGGAACTTGGGGAAAAAGAGAGACCTCCCCACTATTCCTAGCCCTGAGATATATCTCTGTAGAATGAAGCCAGAAAACCCAAACGGTTCACTAACTTGATTGTCAAGTTTCAGGGAAGCTAGCTAAGCCTCACGGATGGCTGTGTGACCCGAAGATCCTGAATCTCTCCTCCTCCACTCCCACTGAGCGCCTAGTGACACCTATAACTCCTAGCTCACATGGATGGGTCCCTAATTCCATAAAGAGCGGCTTCCTGATTGCATTATCTACATGATGAAGTTCCATCTCATCCTTAGGCGGACCTTCCTTTTGCTTATCTGATGGCGTGAAGTAAATCAAAGGCCGCCTGCTTCAGAAGCCTGAGAGCAGCAAATTATCCGTCCCTCAGTGGTGAAAGAGCCCCAAACACCTCGTTAGATACAGTTGCTACTTGTTTCCAGAAACTGAATTCCCACCCACTCTGAGTTAAGAGGCTTCTGCAGCGCCCTCCTGCATTGTCCACCACAGACACCTGCATCTCCCCCTCACAACCTTAGCCCTCATACTACCGGAAAGCTGTCCATCAGATATCATGCCCCTTAATTAGTTTGTTGTTGTTTTGAAACAATGTCTTACAATGTAACTGTAGCTGGCCAGGAACTAAGTATGTTGACCAGGCTGGCCTTAAACTCAGAGATTTCCCCAGCCTCTGCCTCCTAAATGCTAGGATTAAAGGTCACCACCCAACCCATCCTTCATTACATTAGCGTTTAACAGTTTTTTCTTTAAAGGAATTTAGTCTTATCCTTAAGAACGGGTAACACCACTAGCTAAATGATTCTCTCTAGCACACATTCAAAGAAATATACATAATCAGTCAAACATAACAGATTTGTAACCTAACAAACAGTGTGGTTCACACACTTCCTAAAATGCCATTCCAGGGCCACGGCTGCAGGTGTGGTGTGTTTTGGGCACTTGAGAAGACAAAGCTTGCCTCTGTGTATTTCCCTATTGTAGGACCACAGCCCAGGCCCTACAGCCCACAAGGCTATGGAGAGCGGTCTCCATCTAGTGGTCACTTCTCTCATTACTTCGGAGAAGCAAGTTCCTTCTGACCCCATGAGTCGGTGAGATGGGTTTTCCTGGAGTCTTTAATGAAATTAAATGAAGGTGATGGTTTCATAACCTTCCGAATATGATGTGAATCATTTAAATGAGCATATTAAGGAAATTAATATGGAAAGTTTGTTTTCCGAGTTTTAAAAAGAATAGTGTGACAAGTGTCTCATGAGCAGAGAGGAATGGTCCATATCTATGGTAGACTTACGAGGCCTAGCGAGGTTGTTGTCCTCATATGGTAGTGGGAATGTGAAATAAGGGACCCCAGGTCTGAAAAACAGAAACAGTTGTTTCATGCGTGTTTGGAAACCTTATCTCAGTTTCTGGGAAGGCCGCCACCCGGGACCCCTTCTCTGAGATTGACTAAGTTGTTTCTTTTTAAGGCCACCTTCCCCCACTGAGACTCCAGGGCTGCAATTACAAATCTGAGCCGTGCACACAGGCCTTCACTCCTGCTCCACTGGGCTTGTGGGTGTGGTTAAATTATGATGTTTTATTCTAGGGGAGTAAAAAACATCTGCTTCTTGATGGGAGCCGTGTGTTATTACAAGACCCTACGTCAGGCATTTTAACACGATATATTCCTCGCAATTAGACTCGCCACACAGAATACCGACGAAGAATTCCCACTAATGTTCTCATCACACACCAACTCGAGGATCTTCCCCTGCACCTCCATGGGATTGATCAGTGCAATTATTCTGTAAAGGTCTTTGTCAGTGGATTCAAAATAACCAGAAACAGTAATTATTATTATTTAGGATTCAAGTGTTAATTTTCCAGCTGAGATGCAGCTTCAGCCACACACAGCTACAGGTGTGGATCAGGAGGAAAACAAAGTTGTCTGCACGGAGCGTAGCTTCATCTCTTCAGAAGGAATCCTGAGAACAGCTCCTTGCAGCTCTACGTACAAGAACAAGCTGCCTGTGCAAGTGTTGAAGATGTTGCTACAGGGGTCTCTGAGGACCCAGGGTTACCCTCAGGCTTGGTAAGTACATGTTACCCACACCTAATGGGTCCTCCTCTGTCAGATCAGGAAGTCTCTTCACCTACAAACCTGAAGTATTTCCCAAAACAAGAGGCATACGGTGCTGCCTCCAGGGTACCAGCTCCGGCACTGAGCAGGGCTAGAATGCAAAATGCAAGCAGCCGCTGGGGATGAACTGTAGAGCTGCATCCACGTGGAGCCCTAAACCAGACTCTGGGATGCTTTGCCTGCCTCCCCTCTAATGCTCCTCCTTCTTGTCTGGCCCTGCTTGCTTGCCTTGCCCTTCAGAGCTGTGAACCCTAAATGGATCCCACCCAGAAGTCCACCTGCAAACCAGACCCAATGAATGATGCAAAGGGCAGCCTAGGAGGCAAAGAATCACCCAGCCAGGGCATCAGGATCATAGAACCCATGAGAACCCTGAGACAGATTGACCAAGGAAAGAGACTGAAAGCAAAAAAGGCAGGAGTCATAAGGGAAAGGGACCTCACTGCCGACTGTACCAACAATGAAATTACTATGGTGAACACACCAACCCCTGTACACAACTTAACATGGAAAAACTAGAAAGATGCAAATAATCAGAAGTGTCTTGGGAAGAAATAAAATACCTGAACAGCCTATAGCAAGTAAAGGAATTTAATTGCGACTAAAAACATATCCACAGAAGAAAACTCAGACTCAGCTCATGTCTCTCAAGATGCTACAGACAATGTCACACCAATCCTACACAACTCTTTCTGGAAATGGATTAGACAGATAACACTTCTGAGCTCATTCTACAAAGCAAATGTCACCCTGATGCTGAAGTTCCAGTGACACAAAATAGAATTGTGAGCCATGGCCAACTGCAAGAGAATGCAAGTTTGTTTTTACATCTGCAAATCCACCGATTCGTAGAAACTGTGGGGAAAGAATAATAAATTTCAACATCTGTTTGTGATTTTTTAAAAAATCTTTCTACAGAGTCTGAGAAGAAGGAGTTGTTCTCAATCTACTAATAGCGATGTACAAAGCCCACAGCATTGGAAACGATGGTAAAGGCCGAGCCCCTCCCCTGAAGATATAAAGCAAGAAGTCTATTCTAATCCTTCAGCTCAACACTGTGCTCCAAGTTTTAGACTTCTAGAGGGAAGGAAGGGAAAAAAGAAAGTGGATCAGAGCCATAGATACTGAAAGAAAAATTTCAGTTAACAACCAACCTCATCTATATTAGGTATTAGGAGGATGGATAGATGGATGGATGGATGGATGGATAGATAGATAGATAGATAGATAGATAGATAGATGGAAACTACTAAAGAAAAGGCCTACTTGATATGATAACTTTATCAGGATTATGGGACACAAAATCTATAGTATTTTGTATGCTATCAGCAAGCAACCTAAGCATCCAATTAAGAAAACAACTTCACTAAAAACAGCACCAACAAGAAGAGAATGCCTAGCACAGTGAGCAAATGCCTTCAATCTCAGCACTCAGGACTCCAAAGCAGGAAGATCTCTGTGAGATTCGAGGCCAGCTGCATCTGGGCAATGAGTTCCAGTCCTGTCAGGGCTACAGAACAAGATCTGGTCTAGAAAGTAATTTTTAAAAGGAAACGCTTTTTATTAAATGTAACAAAAACATGTAACATTTATTCTCTGAATGTCTCAGAAACATGAGCACTGGTACAGCTGCATCACATGACAAACGTAACCCTAAATATATAGAGACAACCCACACCCACAGATTAAAAGACTTATTCACACTTAAATGTCAACTCTCTACAAACTGCTACAGATTCAACGCAGTCACTGTTAAAATGTCTGTATGCTTTTGTGGAAATAGGTAAGGCCAAGCTGTTCATTTATATGGATATGAAGAGAGTCTAGAACAATCAGAACAGCATGAGAGAGAAAGAACTTGGAGAACACACACTACTAAATTTCAAACTCTCTGTAAAGCTATAGTGTCATGGTTATGTGGCAGTAATGTAGAACAGACCTAAGGATCTTAGAACATAACTCCAAGTAGTGGATGCTGGTCTCAATGGTACAGCATGGTGATGCAGAACCACTGGATGGAGGTCAGGATGGGAGAGGACCTCTCCATCGGAAGTTTATCCTTGTATTTGCCCTGCAGTACTTGTCTAGGATTCTAGCCCATTCTGTTTTGAATTACACTACAATGGTCCATTTTGAGACCTACTTTTTTTATAAACTCCCTCCAGTGAATGGAGAAACAATAAGATGAGAAGCAAATTGGGTGGTGATTTGCATATAAGTCCTAAGCAAATTTATTGAGACTATTCCCTCTGACCTTTAAAATTGTTCATTATGGGGCTGGTGAGATGGCTCAGTGGTTAAGAGCACTGACTGCTTTTCCAGAAGTCATGAGTTCAAATCCCAGAAACCACATGGTGGCTCACAACCATCTGTAATGATATCTGATGCCCTCTTGTGAGGTATCTGAAGACAGCTACAGTTTACTTACAAATAATAAATAAATAAATTTAAAAAAAATTGTTCATTATGAAAAATTTCAAACACATGCAAAAATGTTGACAGTCCTACCCTCCTCCAGCAATCCCACCTTGTTCCAGTTACCTGACAGCTCTCTAATCCAGGCAAACCACAGATGGCAGCTCTTTCCATCTTTAAGGATTCTGGCACGCACCTCTTAGTGATAAAGGCTCTTAAACCAAGGTTTAAGCCACCATTAAGCTCCTGTTGGTTTCTTCCTATAAACAGACACCTTCCCAGGGCTGCATGGATTGCCTACATTCATGCCAGAGGTATCCCACAGGGCCTCACAGACCCATAGGGGTTTTTTTGTTTTTTGTTTTTTTTTAGACCAAGCAAGTAAGTTTTAGACCATTGTCCAAAATTGCACCCATCCCTGCTGGAAAGCACACATTATCATAGGCAGTGGCTGGCAACCTGTGGCAGTTTAGCTGCCAGAATACACAGTGTTAGGATCTGACCACTTACTCTTCTTGTGCCCTGTGCTGAGGGTTTCTGGGGGAGACAGTGCTGGAGAAGCTCAAAGTGGCTCAGGGCCTCCCTTCAGCCCCAAAGGGCTCTCCCTGGAAGCCCAGTTCCACACCTGGTAGGGTGAAGCACCAAATGAAAGTCTGTGGGCTGCAAGTGTGAATCAGAGTCACCAAAATTCCTTGTTTTCTAAGTGCCTGACTTGTAATAACAATAGGAAATTAGACTCAGGCTGAGTGCAAATGCTCAGAGTGCTGGATTTGGCCACACCCCCATCTCTGGTAGTATTAATATACACACGGTGAAGGCTCTGTGCTGATATCAAACCCTCCTCACCATGGAATGACACTGGAATCCTAATTGTGAAAAGATTGCAACTTAGAGGATCCAGAAGAGCATGGGTGAGTAGTAAAACCTGCCCCATCCGCCCTGATGACTCCTGTGCACCACACCAGAGAAGTGACAGAAAGCATCATTTTCTCCCCTCCACTCACATCTGCCTACACAGCACGGCAGCTACTCTCAATGTGACAAACCCCAACTGTTGTCCCCTCACCTCGTGTCTCCACCTTCTCCAAGGAGCAGAAGGGAGCTATCCCAGCTTCCCCGGCTTCACACGGCATGTACTACTGCCTCCTTTAAAAACAAAAGCAAAATAGAAAATGTGGTGTATCCGTTTTAGCAAAAAATACATCTTTGCAAGATGACACTTCCCTTGAAAATTCAGTGTTGTGTGACCTAACCTACAGATGAGGACACAGTGGGCCACAGGCAAATGGAAAGGTCTAGAAAGCCTGTGTCATTGTGTCTCAGAGCACAGCCATCCTGAGGTTAATGCATCAGGTAACAACACCTGAGACGCATCCTGTTGGGAGCTGACTCTTAGCAGAAAGCGGCTATCATCTTTGCAGCCATCTCAGGACGTATACCCTGACAAGAGACTTGTTTTCAGCAGCCCACAACAGCTGAGCACACTCTGATAAACATCTTGTTTTGCACACATATCTTGTTTTGCTGTTTAGTGCCCCCAGCTGCAAGGGGCACGTGGTATCCACGCTGCAAGGCACATGGCATAGTGTCTTGAGCTGTGCTTGTCCACGAGGGCAAGGCATGTGGTAAAGGGTATAAATACCCAGGATTTCCTTTCAATAAAGGAGACTTGATCAGACTCTCTGTCTTGTCTCTATTCTTCGCATCTTTTGTTTCTCCATCCCCACGCTCTCTCTTGCTAGACCCTGTTGACTGACCCGAACAGGCCGGGACAGCAGCCTGCTGTGTTTATAGACATCTTACAGTTCTCATGTCTCTCTCTCTGAAGCCTACTCCAAAAGTATCTCTTCCTCCAGACCTCCTTCCTAGCAGGAACCTTCTCAAGGTCCTCCTTCTTCCTCCAATCCATTCCTCAAAATAAGAGGGCTATGATTACCCACTGCCTTTGAGGCTAGGGCTATGTCTTAGTAATCTGGCCAGGGGGCTAGAAGATGGCTCAGTGGTTAAAGGCATTGACTGCTCTTCCAGAGGTCCTGCGTTCAATTCCCAGCCACCACGTGGTGGCTCACAGCATCTGTAATGGGATCAGATGCCCTCTCCTGGCCTGCAGGTGTACATGCAGATAGAGCACTCATACATAAAAATAAATAATCCCTTAAAAAAAAAGACACACAATCCAGGTACTGAACAAAAAAAAGGGGGGAAGGAAGGAGGGGGGGAGGGGGGGGGGGGGGGGGGGAGGGGGGGGGGGAGAGGATGGAGGACGGAAGGAACAAAGAAAGAAACAAACAAAAAAATCAGGTCAAAGGGCATAGAAAACTCAGAAGACAGGATGGGGGAGCCAGTGTCCCTTTGAATCCTTGCAAGCCCGTTTCAACAGAGTAGGAGGAGAATGAGATGGAATGCCCACTTCTGACAAGAATGCACCCTGGACACTCTGAAGGCCTCATGCAGAAAAATATCTAAACTCCAAGTTAGGATTCAGTTTCTCGTGTCAGCATTGGGCTTGTAGAAAAAAAGTGATATCTTTAAAACTCTCAGCCAAGAAAACCATTGTCACCTGACCATCAAGGAAGGAAATGCAAGACTATAATATGAGAGAAGTTGCCCAGGAGAATCTCTCTCCTGGAACCACCCAGAAGACCACAGGGTACAGCCTGTCCTGAAAGGATTCGAGAATGCTCCCCTTTGGCCCGTGGCACTTGCCAGCAGCAAATGGTACCAAGTTTCCGTGAAATAACATCAAACAAACAGCACTCATAAAGAGCACAGACACATACGGCACACTCCTGGGATCAGGGCTAATGGACACAAAGCAGGTGGATCACAGAACACCAACTGCTCAAAATGTAAAGCACACAACTTTAAAAGTTGAATGTGAGTCATTACCAAAACAGATAGAGTCACCAAAATGGGGACTAAAAACTGAGCACAAACGAAGAAGCACCTAAGAAAAAAATCTGAAGAGGTTTATAAATGCAAATATCAACTGTTGAATTAAAATCTCAAAGTAGGAGACAACAGACTGATGGGCACAGACTAACACAGGGAGTGTGGGCCTGAGGAGACTGGGTGTCTGTTTATATACAAGTCAGGAAAGGAAACATGACTCATGACCCAGAAGTGCTAACCAACAGCTTGTTCAGAGACTACAAGGAAAGGAGAACTGCCTGTGACTTCTGGCTTGAAGGCTTTCAAGAACGGACATAATCAATGAATCCACAATATTATATTCCATGCTGAGTAGATGGGAAGACAGCCACCCTCATGTCACAAATAAAAGAATGGGCACTGGAGAGACAGTTCAGCAGTTAGGGGCAGGAGCTGCTCTTTCAGGGGACCCAGCATCTATTCCCAGCCTCTGTCACTGATCTGACAATGACTATATTTAAAAGCAGAAACTCACGGGGGTTGAGGGGGAGGTGAGGAAATCAAACCCCTTGTTTAAAGCTTGTTAGAGACATAAGAGCCTGGGGGCCCTGATCTAAGCTAGATGACGCCTCAAAACACTACGCATGGCGTTTAAAGATTTATTACACCAAACTTTCAAAACTTACTAGAAATCTTCCAAAGCAGAATCAGAAACAGAAGATAAGGAAACTTCCCCAAGCTGTTCCACAAGATGGGTGAAGCTGTGGTGCCAAATTAAGCCTGGATAAACCAGAGAGGCAACATCAGAGGTAATCTCACTCAGATACATGGGATTCCAGGGAAAATACTATCCGGAACTAAGTGAGCTTATCTCAGGAACACAATTTTATTTAGATATAGATAGAATCACATACATGTATATATTCAAGTCGTATCATTTACAAACAGTAACACATCTTCCAAACTTCGTCCCTTGGCCTGCTATCTTAGTCTATTCTCTAGACAGAAGTGACCAGGGTTAGCCGTGGTGGCTACTATGTGCATATAAGCTACTATATGCATATAGTATGTAAGCTACTATATCAGCTGATGAAGGCTGATATTTGATAATATTCTGAAATAGCCATAAGAGTATTTCAGAAGATGAGGACTAGGTTTGTGGTGGTTTGAGTGAGAATGGCCCCCCATAGGGGCATATGTTTGAATGTTTGGTCCTTAGCTGTTTGGTACAGATTAGGAGGTGTGACCTTATTGGGGAAGGTATCTCAATGGTGAAGGGAGAGCTTTGAAGTTTCAGAAGCCCACACCATTCCACTTAGCTCTCTCCCTGCCTTGGGCTTGTGGATCAGATGCAAACTCTCAGCTACTGTTCCAGCATCGTTTGCCTGCCTGCTGCCATGTTCTCCACTATGGTGGTCAAAGATTCACGCTATGAGACTGTAATAGAGTCCCCAATTAAGTGGGTTTTTTTTTAATAAGTTGCCTTGGTCAATGTGTCTCTTCACGGCAATAGAAAAGTAACTAACACAGGATTCTAGTTTCGCTCACTTGAAAAATAACATCTGCCTTAGCAGACACCCTCCGTAGTAAGAACATGTTAGAACCCTTCTTTTAACATCTAGAATGAAGTGTGGACCCCACCACAGCTAACCCTGGTCATTTCTGTCTAGAGAATAGACTAAGATAGCAGGCCAAGGGATGAAGTTGGGAAGACGCGTTACTGTTTGTAAATGATACGACTTTTCATAGAAAATGCCACAGACTCTACTGATGCCACTAGAAATAAAAGGTCTTTGTCTTCACAGTCCTAACGACTGAGCCCAGGCCTCACTAGGCAAGTACTTTACCACCGAGTCTTACCCGTGTTGAAAGGAAAGATCTTAGTGTGGTGATGTTCAGTCACAAAACTTCATTGAAGTTTCATATACCAGCAACGGTGAAAAGCCTACAGCTCCTATTGCTGCGCTAAACACCATGATCCAGAGCAACTTTGGGAGGAAAAGGTTTATCTCAGTTTACAGTTCCACATCTTAGTCCATCGTCAAAGGAAGCCAAGGCAGGAACTAAGATAGGGACCTGGAGGCAAGAACTGAAGCAGTGAAGGTTTAACTCAAGTTGTAATGGGAATCGCAAGATCTTGGCGATGCCTGGAATGTGGCCCATCTGCAGGAAAGCTGTAGACACTGAGTGGAACCAGCTCAGGAAAGATCCCTGGTGCTGCAGGCAACAGAGTCCGAGTGACTATCTGTTGCAGGTCGATACTTAAGGTCGAAGTCTACCATGTCTAGATCTCTCCTCTGAGTTCCGTGCAAAATAGAGGACTCCTCTTTCATAGCTGGGCTTCCTCTTCTCTGCCTGATCTGGTGAGCCCCGACCCCTGAGAAATGTCATGTAATCCCTGGACAACCTGTAAGCTCAACATCCTCTTTCCCAGTAAGAACCCACCCAGCAAGTACCTGGGATTCCTGGAATGCCCCTCCATGCAAATGAGGCATTCACAGTATGTTTAAGCTCCAGCCAATGATTTTATAATCACCCTGAAAATTCCTTCCCACTCTCCAAGGTTGATATATAACCCTTGGTCACCTCGAATAAAGTATATTGTACACCAGCTGTTTCACTGAAGACTGTCTAAGAGGGCTGTCCCATTGAGTATCTTCTAAAGCAGCTGTAACACTAAAATCTTTAGGGAAGGCCTCCCCCCTCCCCCCTGCACTCACTCCCAGCCAGACTGGGATTCCGCAGACCACGTCTGTCCTGGACTCTACTTCATCCTTGCAGCCTGGTGTGCAGCAGGATACTCGAGGGAGAAAACAGAGGACATGGAACCACAACTGGTCCCCAACACACCTACAACTATCCAAGGTCATTAGAGCCTAGGTGATGCCACCACATGTCCAAGAAGTCAGACCTAGAGCTGCAGGGTTTAATGTTTGTTTGATGGAATTTTTTCATGGTTTTGGTCTTGTTTTTCCTTCCTATCCTCTGGTGGTTCTTCTTCTTCTTCTTCTTCTTCTTCTTCTTCTTCTTCTTCTTCTTCTTCTTCTTCTTCTTCTTCTACTTCTTCTTCTTCTTCTTCTTCTCCCCCTCCTCCTCCTCCTCCTCCTCCTCCTCTTCCTCTTCTTCTTCTTCTTCTTCCCTTCCTCCTTTTCTTTTTTCTCCTCCTTTTCTTCTTTGTCTTCTTTTTAAAAAATAGGAGTAAGTGATGGTAAGTTTAATTGTCAACTAAACTGGATTTAAAATCTCCATGGAAACACACCTCTGGGTGTGCCTATGAGGGTGTTTCCACAATGTTTAACTAAATATGAAAACCCAGATGGACCGTGGACACCACCATCGCATCATCACTGTAGGCTGGGGTTCTAGACAGAATAAAGCAAGCAGTGAGATGAGTTCCAGCATCCCTACCTCTGCCCCACCCCCATCCTGGCTCTGCCTCAAGACTCTAGACACCACCTGAAGAGCTGTCCTATATTGCTGCCACCACTCCTCTCCCATCACGGTGAACTTTATTCCCTACGCGTGACCCAGAATAGACCCTTTCCTGCTTCAACTGCTTTTGTAGGTATTCTGTCACCGTGGTGGGCAAATTAACTAATACTGAAATTTTCTTCTATGCTATTGAATACTGGAAGTATGTAGCTTGGCTTTAGTTTTACGGAAGCTCATAGTTAAGATTCTTGAGTCTCAGAAAGGATGTTAGACTTTTGAGCAATGCTGGAACTGTTAAGAATGTGGGGGCTTTCACTGGACACAGTGGCACATGCCTTTAATCCCATTAGTTGGGAAGCAGGGCCAGATGGGTCTCTGTGAGTTCAAGGCCAGACTGGTATACAAAGCAAGTTCCAGCGCAGCCAGGGCAACACAGAGAAACCCAGTCTTGAAAAACAAAACAAACAAAAGAAGGTGAGTACATTTTGCATTACTCGGTGATTGACCATGAGCATGTGGCAGCTTGGTAGGATTTTATGGCTTGAGAGTAAAGCACTTCCCAGAAAGTTACCTTTAAAGTCGTGGTCCCCACCAATAGAACAGTTTGGGGAGGTTGTGAATGGCTGGCAAAAGTGTATCACTAAGTGTGTGTCATTAAGGTTATATCCTGGCCCTTATTCCAACCCAAGATCTTTGCTTTCCAGTTGCCAAGATGTGACCAGCTGCCCTGGTCTGACCCACACTGGCTACCACACTTTCCCCACTAAGGACACCGATAACCCTGAAAGGAGGAGCCAAAAGAAGCTTTTAAGGTTGTTTCTGACAAGTATTTGTCACAACAACAACAACAACAAAAATTAAACTAAACTATAATATGATGTTAGTTTTTCAGGTATACAGCAGATAACATTTAGACTCATTGAAGCTTCCATCCAGATTTCAAAGGAAAGGCATAGATGCCAGGCAGCGTGCAACAGGACCAGAGTTAGACCCAAAGAGTGCAATACCCAAAGCTATGATAATCAAGCTGGATCTGCGTTGGAAAACTTAGGGCCAGACTTTCCATCATGTTGGGTCTGTTAAAGCCTAGGAACTCCTGAGCGTGGAGTAAGTGCAGTTTGCTTTATGAGACGACTTGTGGGTTAGGGGAGCAAGGGCAGAGTGTGAATGAATGTAAAATGTAAAAAGGCTCACCGATTTGCATACTTGGTTCCTGGCTGGTGGTGCTGTATTCCGTGGTTATGGAGCCTTCGGAAAGTGAAGCCTCTTTTCTGCTAATGTCCTCCCTGTTGGATCCTGGGAACCTTTTGTTCTCTGGCATCTGGGGCTTTCTAGTGGCTACTCCCAGTTCCCCCTCCCCCACTGCTACTCTCCTCTTCAAATTTCTGTACTTCTCCTCCATCTCTTCCAGTATCTGAACCGCCCCCCTTTACCCTCCCCCTCCTTTCTCCCTCCTAGATTCTTCTCTCCCTCTACTTCCTAAGATTATTTTCTTCCCCCTTCTGAGTAGGACTGTAGTATCCACACTTTGGTGTGGTCTTCCTTCTTCTTGGGTATCATATGGTCCATGAGTTATATCTTGGGTATTTTGTGCTTCTTTTTGGCTAATATCTACTTATCAGTGAGTACATACCATGTGTGTCCTTTGTGACTGGGTTACCTCACTCAGGATGATATTTTCCAGTTCCATCCATTTCCCTGTGAATTTTATGAAGTCATTGTTTTAAATAGCTGAGCAGTGCTCCATTGTGTAAATGTACCACATTTTCTGCATCCATTCCTCTGTTGAAGGACATCGGGGTTCTTTCCAGCTTCCAGCTGTTATAGATAAGGTTGCTATAAACATAGTGGAGCATGTGTCTTTGTCATATGTTGGAGCATCTTTTGGATATGTGCAAGGACCCCAATGGAGAAGTTAGGACAAGGACTGAAGGAGCTGAAGGGGTTTGCAACCCCATAGGAAGAACAACAATATCGACCAACCAACCAACCAACCTCCCCCGCCAAAGCTCCCAGGGACTAAACCACCAACCAAAGAGTATACATGGTGGGGACCCATGGCTCCAGCTGGATATGTAGAAGAGGATGGCCTTGTCCGCCATTAACGGGAGAGGAGCTCCTTGGTCCTGTGGAAGCCAGCATAAGGGAATGCTAGGGAGTGGGTGGGGGAGCACCCTCACAGAGGCAGGGGGAGAGGGAGGGGATAGGGAGTTTGTAGAGGGGAAACTGAAAAGGTGGATAACATTTGAAATGGAAATAAATAAAATAGCCAATTTGAGAGAGAGAGAGAGAGAGAGAGAGAGAGAGAGAGAGAGAGAGAGAGAGAGAATAGAGCAGCCTCACTAGAGAAAGTGGATCACTGGGAGTGAGGGAGTCTTGAGCTTTTAATAGCCCAGCCTACTTCCTGCCCTGCTTCCCGACTAAAACTGCAATGTGATTGGATGCCATAAGAATCTTCCTGACCATCATAGATTTCATCCCTTCACACAGTAAGTCAAAATAAACCTTTCCTCCCTTACATTGCTTCTTGTTAGGTATTTGGTGACATCAGTAAGAAAAGTAACTAACACACTGGCATTTGGAGACTGTCAGACTGGAGGGCCACACACAGGAAGCTCAGAGGCAGCCTTGCCAAGCCGTTGGCCACAGTCTATAGCAAAGGACCTAAAAATCGGCTATAGAGAGGGCACCAGGAGAGAGACTTCAAAAGTCCCCAAAGTCCTAACAATTTCCAAGCAGGAGCCATTTCTGTCTCTGTATTGGTTGCTTTTCCAGTTACTGTAAAAAAAAAAAAAATGACAGAAGCAACTTAAGGAAAAGAGTATTTACTCAGTATCATAGTTTAAGAAGGGATATAAGCCATCATGTTGGGAAGGCATGGGCAGGACCATGAGGTGGCTGGTCACACTGTTGTCCACAATTGTGGGGCAGTGGACTGTGCCACCAGACAGAAGAACTAGTAAGGTACTAGCAAAGTTCAGAACCCCGATAAAACTCCTAATTGAGAACTGCAGGAGTTCAGACTAGCTCTCAACCAGAGTCCTGTCACAGAGCATGTGACCGCGCCATAACAATCAGTCATGTAGGGACAACACTTGAAGTCCTTCCCCATACAAATGGGGGGATCCTTAACTTCTCAGACTGAACCAGTGGGAAGATTTACCCCTAGATCCCACCCCAAAAATGTTTATAAGGTCCCATCCACAATGAATAAAGTGCATGAGTTATTTCACCAAAGATAGTTTGAGAGTGCCTGTCTTACTTGACTGTAACACTCCAGGGAAGAGTTTTCTCTCTTGAAGCTTTCATTGCTGGACCTCAACCCCATGCTTGACTGCAGCCACTTCCTGCTTGACTCTGGCTCCTAGCCTGCCTTGATCCAGCTTCCCCTAGGAAAGCTATAATTCCTGATCCCAAAGAAACCTTTCATTCCCACAAGCCAGGCTAAGGATTCCTGGCTGGCTGCTCCCCAGTACACAGACTGGCACACAGTCAGGAAATGGAGACAGATAACATCCTGGTGTTCAGCTGGGATTATTCCTTTTTCCCTAGCCCATGGGACAGTGCAGCACACATTCCAGGTAGACTATCCACCCTAATTTAACCCTCTCTGAAAAGTCCTAGAGCTATATCCATGAGGTGATTCCTAAGCCTGTCAGGTTAACAATAAAGGTTATTCATCACAGGTCCACCCCTTGTCAACTTGACACCCAAGCACTTCATTTTAGCTTTCTACCCTAGGTCCTCCAAAATGCGTGTGGCCATCTCAAGTTACAAAAGGCATTTAGTTTCATCTTCAAAAGTCAACAAAGTCTTAACCAGTTTCAAAACCTTTCAAAAGTTCAATGTATCTTCTGAGACTCAAGGCAATCTCTTAATTATGAACCCATTTAAATTTTTTAAATTACATACCTTCTAATATACAATGGGACAAAATAAACACTGTTATTCCCGAAGGAAGGAATGGAGGAATAGCGAAGAAAGTGGAGCCCAGAGCAAGCTGAAACCCTGCAAGGAAAACACCACACTTTCATCTCCATTGTCAGAATCTGGAATTTGTAATAAAATCATTTCATTTCCAGTGACCTCTGGGTAGCCCACCCTACACCTTTACCACCTATAGCACATGCGGCCTCTCTTTTGAGCCAGCTTGATTCCATGCCTGTAGCTTTACATGTGGATGTACTATGCTTCAGGCATCTCCAACATTCCACTGGGTCTCCACTGCAGTTTAGGCTTCACCTTGCGTGTTTCCCATAATGGTTTCTCACTGCCTCCTTGTGGGGACTCTGACCCTCTCAGCACTGCCTGCCACCAGCGCCACTGTGAAGCCTTGTCGTGAGCCTCCACAGCCCTCTTGTTTTTGCACTTTGAGTTTTACTTTTATGTTATATGCATGAATGTTTTGTCTGCACATGTGTCTCAGTATCACATGCCTGCAGGCAAGAAGAGGATGTCAGATCCCCCTAGAACTGGAGTTACAGACAGTTTTTAGGCACCATGTGGTTACTGAGAACTGATCCCTGGTCTTCCGGAAGAGCAATCACCTGTGCTCCTGACCTCTGAGCCATCTCACCAGTCTACGTTTGTATTCTGAATGCCTACAAAGCCATCACTTATGTGGCTGATACTGGCAAGTTCAGTTGGTGGCTCATGATGTAGTCGGCAAGCTTCTGCCACCACTTCTGCACGATTTTGTTTCTGAACCTGGGAGAACACTTCCCTATGCAGTGTTTGGGGACCAAACAGCCCCCCTGTGGCACTGTCAACACAGCCTCTCTTCCTTCCAATGAATTTGTGTTTGCACACAAGTGGAACCTTCAGTGGGTGAGCACAGAGCCCAAGGTCTCCACTTTAATGATACTAATGTCCTTAACAACCATAGCTGTTTCCCCCTCCTCTACCTTGTTTGCAACTTTAAGCTCTCTCGTATATCTTTCCTTGTCAGTTTTCATATGCTTTAAATTCTCACAATGAGTCTGTGCAATGGTTATTGTCCATTGCACAGTCTTAATGGTGCTCGGTCTCAAATGTTCCTCTGCCAAAATAACTTGGCCTCTTCCTTTTGAATTCAGCCTCATTCAAATTTTACGACACAGGCAGAATGTAACCAGATACCCCCCCGCCCCAAGAGTATATGAATGGCCTCTAGTTCCATTCCTAGCACGGCCTTTGTTCTCCTATGAAACTCTGTGGCAGTCTTAACTACTTGCTTTTTTTCTATCTTTACATTCTCATCACAATGACCCACCAAACATTCTGGGAGCTTCTACTCCACAGGACCAAACTATCCCAAATTTCTCCTACAAACCAGTTCTAAAGTCCTGTAACCCATGCAGTTCTGTGATCACGGCATCAGCTCCACTCCTCAACACCAGTTTCCTCTCTCACTTACTTCTCTTGTCACTGTAAGAAAATATCTGACAGAAGCAATTTAAAGATTTATTTTGGCTCAGAATTTAGTGAGGGATACAGTCTGCAACAGCAGAAAGACTACATAGTCCAACAGTGGCTGCCCCCATGCGCCAGAGCCTGAGAGCCCAGTAGCTGCTCAGTTTGTGAGGCTGGATGCCTGGGCAGTCCAAAGCTAGCTGATGGTCTAGAAGATTCCTGGAAAGTCTCTGGTGTTCAGCCCACATTGGAAGGTCAACAAAGCTGGAATCTGATGTCAGTGAAGCATGGCCACAACAGCTACAGAATAGATACAGACATAGACACGCCATTAAGAAGCACAGTCAGATAGGCAAGGAAGACTGCTTCTTTTGTCCAGGCCTCTTTATATTTAGGATGTCTACAGGAAGGTGGCACCTACTCTGGAGGAGGGTATTCTCCGTCTGTCAATCATTCCCAGAAGTGCCTTCTTACTGGACTCCAGGTCCCAACAAGTTAGCAATTAAGATTAGTGCTCCCATCACGTAACTAAAATCCAAGGACATTTATTACTCGGGAGAAGAAAAAATAAGATATTTTTAAGAAAGAAGAAAAGCAATCTAGTACAGCAGCAAGGAACATTCATTGTCTTACTTTCTTGCTTAGAAAATACTGATTTCTTAGAAGTAGACGAGAAGTAATCTTTAAGGAGCATTGAGGACCAGAAAGATGGCTCAACATGTAAAGATGCTTGCTGCCAAGACTGATGCTTCCAGTCCACTCCCCAAGACCTAAATGGTAGAAGGAGGAAACCTGCTCCCTTCACGTTGTCCACCGACCACCGTATGAGTGCTGTGTACACATGCTTCTATACATCCACACATCACACACTAAATAAATAAAGCTTTCTGTTTTGTTTTTAATTGATAGAGGATCTAAATAGAATGGGGATTTCCTGATTCTGTGAAACTAACTCCCCTGATCTATTTTCATGCTTTTCAAGCAATTCTAGCTTATATTATGAAACAAAAACAAGTGCATGAGAGAGCAGAGATGTAGGAGGAGGAAGAGCCACGCAGATATGGAGGGCAGTCACGGGTAACAACTTACATTTAGGTTAGCTAATTAGGAAACAACTCTAATTGTATGGGCATATTGTTATTGAGCATTACCAAACATATAAAGCCTTTGAATAATCTTTAAGCATTAGAGTCTCATTTTTCTACCGGGCCCGTGTGGATGGTGGGATGGTCTGGGCAATGCCCAGCCTTGTAAAGATAGCATGGAAGATTGGCAGAGCCATCTCTCACGCTGGTGTCTCGTGGGTGACAGGGTTGGTGTTTCTGGCTGGCCATTTCTAGCTGTGGCACACGTGGCCTCTGGCCGAGGAACATGGCAGCTGAGCTAGGCAAAGCCGCTATAGCATAGTCCACTTGACTAGTGGCCATTTTAAATGATTACATCAACAAAGTGGCTCACCAACCTCAGGCACAAATTCACTAGAAATGTAAGTCTATTCACCTGAGAGTAAAAGTTGTTTTTTTTTTTTTTTAAAAAAAAAAAAGAAAGTGACTGAGTGATTAGCCCTGATAGGAGTCATGTGATTCCAGCACAGGAACTGTGAACAAAGAAACTGCTGGCAGGCAGGTCCTCTGCTGAGAGAAATGGCAGGCTGCTGCAGCCAAATAAATAAGCCTCGAAAGTTTTGGAGACGTTACTGATTTAACTGTGAATTTATAAATGAGGATTATTTGCTTTTAGGAAAAATTTTCATAAACAGATTTGTCTGAATCACATGGGATTATCACCCACGGTTTGGAACTTAGATAGGGAAAATTGTCACTGGCTCTAGAGTAAAGAGTACAGTGTACAAGTGGAAGCTACTCTGGAGTACAGAGCCAAACAGATAGATGGTATAAATAAAAAACTGTTCTAGGCAGAGGGCTGAACAGAAAGATAATGTAAATCAGGTATATTCAGATGATATTAAGTTATATTTCCTCACAGGAGACTCGGGTTCTGTCTAACATGGGCCTCACAGGAATTCTGAGTTCATTTCCTGCTTGGCAAAATAGGGAAGGCCTAAAGAATAGGCACATACAGTATTTTAGTTATTAAATTGATTTTATTTTCAAGATGGGTATGAGTTTCAGTTTTGTGGTTATATTTTTTCTGTGGAAAAGAGGTCAAGATAAAGGTTTTTCTGGTTACTGGCTCAAGGAAATTCTGTTTATGGAAAAAGGTTTTGTCTGTGTGTTTTCAGAAGGGCTGATTAAGATATTTCTACTTCCCAGAATTATATGGATAAGACATGACAGAGGCAGGCCACCAGAAGACTAGATTCTAGAATTCAAACAAAAATTATCTTGATACTAAAATTTGTTTTGAGAATTGTATATTGCAGAATACACAACCTTGGTGTATCTACTCATCAAGCAAGCTGAACAGACCTGCTTGAACCTCTGATGTCCTGGAATTTCAGCTGGATGCAGTGAAGACACAGACGTCAGAGGCTTATCAATTTACCTTTCCCCCCACCCTTCTTCTAATATCTCAACACCCAAATTCAGCTTGAAGAAGTTAATAAAGAGTTGGTGCCCCTATTCCCTGGGCTTGGGGACTGAGGTGGTTAATATTAGGCTGTCCTTCTAGAGAAAAGTAATGGTTTTATTGGAACAGGGAGGAATAGTTAGAATTGATTATTTAGCCATAACCTATTTGGTAGAAATATGTATAATTATTATTAAGCTAAATATATATTTCTTAAATGGTACAAAATTTATTTTGATTTCAAATTTAAGGTTTTCATTGGTATGAGTTTCTTATTGATATAAAAGTGAGATTAATATTGTTACTCTCATAGGCATTGTGCCTATATAACACATTTAGGAATACAAGGCTTAGATCCAGTCCTTCTTCAACTTTTTTTTTAACTGATTTGAGATGGTTAGCCTGTGAGTTAAGGGCCTAAAGCAATTGCATGGCTCTGAGTTTATTGTTAGGGTTTTTTTTTTCTAGATTTTAATTAGAAATAGTGGAGAGGAGTAAACAGACAATAGTCCAGATTGCCTTACATGGATAGTTGGTTTTCAAAAACATAAGAAGTCCACAGAAGTGACATTACTAACACTTCTGTATTAATGTTCATTTTGATTAGAGACCTGTCTGCTCCTGACAGCTTCCCTGTCTTGAATTCTAAGAAGAAATTGAGCATCTTTGGAGTTACTCCAGTTGTGGTGAGACAGTCACTAGGCAAGAACTGCCTCTTTTCATCTACAGACAAATTACTGTCCAGAAAAGGACACACTTGCGGAATAGTCAACTAATTATATATGCCAAGACAGAGTAATCAGCCCTTAATATTTCTGCATTTCTAGGTCTGTCAGGTGATCCTGGGCCAGAAGGCTGAAGATCAGATGCTCCAATGTTTTGAAGTATAGGGACTGTCCAGGTGTTCAGCGGTCTCTATAAATTGGCTAAGTTTTAGAAGTTATGCTTTGTGCTTACCATAATTTCAGTTAATTCAGTCATTCTGGATTTCTGATGGGGTTGAAGACTTACAGTCTCATAGCCAATCCCAGCTATTTACTTTGAGAGAACAGATTTGAGAGAATGGTTTTCAACTGACATTCATTCTAAAGCCAGGAAAAAAGCCAGGTTCAGAACTAAGTCTTTTAGTTAGGAGAGATGACAGAGGTTCTGTTTAGTTGTTAAAATTGATGGACTGGGTATTAGGTCTATCTTGTACCTTACTGATACAAATTGGTATAGTTATGCTCTAATTGTATTTTGAGAAAAAGGTTTTTTTTTTTTTGTTTTTTGTTTTGTTTTGTTTTGTTTTAACAGGAAGGGTGATATGTAGGAGGAGCTAAGGTGGGAGGAGTAAGGAGAGGAATAGGAAAAGAGGAGGAGCTAGAGAGGGCAGAGATAGAAGGATGAAGAGCCACGCAGGTATGGAAAGCAGTTGCTAGTAACAACTTATATTTAGGTTAGCTAATTGAGAAACAACTCTAATTGTATGGACATATTGTTATTGAGCTTTACCAAACATATAAAGCCTTTGATTAATAATAATAATAATAATAATAATAATAATAATAAACCCAGTTCATTACTACAATATTTGACTCACAAAAATCAGTATTAACTTATGGAATATATCTCAATGGTAGATCACTTGCTTTGCATGTACAAGGCCCTAGATTGAATTCCCAGTACTTCCAAAAATATCCATACAGTATCTATTCTATTATGCCAAAAATGAACTGAAACCATGCAAAGGGGTTTTTTTAAACAGTCTAAGAAATGATCATCACATTCCATCTTGTAAGGGTTCTCATACTCTTCTCTTTTGAAATTTTCATTGTTGTTATAAAAAAAGTTCACATAGAACTTACCATACATCCATGATAATTCTCCAAATACTATAGTGCATCAGCCTGCTTACTATGATACCACAGATTTCCAGAACTCTGTATCTAGTATACTGTGCCTATGTCCCTTATTGCAACCATTAACTAACTAGTCAACCTTTTCCTCAGGAACTGATTATGTTAGGCACATCATAGGTGGATTTATGCAGTATGTGTCCTTTTGTGAGTAACTTATTTCATCTAATCTATCTTCAGCACTCAGCACATTACGATATCAGCCAGGCCTTCACGGTAAGGCTGAATAGCATCCCACTGCGTGTATATACAACCCCTTTGTTCATTATCACTGCAAACACAGGCTCTTCGGTTGCTTCTGTTTGGCTATTGTAGACAACGGTTTTATGAATCTGAGCATGACAGTATCTCTTCTAAACACTGCTTCTAATTCCCCTGGATGAGAACATACCCTGACCATTTTCAGGATTATTTGGGTCCACAGGAATCCCAAGGGGCCTCCATAGTGGTGACATTTTATATACCTGCTAATGGTAAGTGGCTTTCAAGTCCTCACACCTTTCTCAACACTGATTTTGTTTTGATAATAGCTGTCCTAATGAGTATGGGAGATATTCCAATAAAGCATTTGCATTCCTCTAATTGAGGCTTGCAAGCATAGAGAAAAGTTAGCTACCTATGGCCCTGTTTGGCTTGAGCTAAAGAACACACCCCTACCTTTCTTAACAACACACTTGGAAACCAAAGACTTCTTCATTTGGCTGGGTACACACCCCTCTCCAAACAAAAGCAATTGTGTCACTATGTGTTAACTGTGTTTTGAATGAGAAATGTACACTATAGGCTCGGGTGTTTGAATGTGGTTCCTCGATGTTGGTGCTATTTGGAGAAGATATGGAACCCTTAGCATGTGGAGCCTTGCTGAGGATCTATGCCCCTGCAGGCAGGCCTTGACAGTTTATCGCCTAGTCACTTCCAGTGGACTTTCTGCTTCCCGTTTGAGGTCAGAGAGGAGTTCTCTCTCTCCTGCTCTGGTATCTGCTGCCATACTGTTCCTACCATTGTGGAGTCTCTTTCTGTAACTACAAAACAAAATTAACTTTTTCTTCAACCAACTGCTTTGGGTTATGGTATTTTATCACAGAAACAAAGAATAATTAATCCACATTCTGACACATAGCTCCCTGGACACCTTTAATAACTCTCTGTCTTAGCTGCGTCTTTATTGCTGTGAAGAGACACCATGAGCAAAGTGACTTGTGAAATTCAGAGAGCCGCGGTGAGCGGTGACGGCACTCGCCATTACAAGATGGCGCTGGCATCAGGCAGACTGTGCATGTGCAAGTGGTGAAAGCGCACCAAGTCACGGCCCATCCCGGGGCGTAATATGCGTTCCTGAGCAAGCAGCCAATCAGATATGAACACGCCGCTCCAGGGGTATATAAGCAGTGCCTTTTCGGGGCCCGGGGTCTTCCTCCTTTCATCACAATAAACGCTTGCTGCAGAAGGGTCCTGGTGTCCGTGTGCGTTCTTGCTGGTGAGACGATTACGCAGGTCACAGTGAAAGAAGGAATTTATTGGGCTTATAGCTCCAGAGACTGAGGCCGTGGCCATCGTGACAGAGGACATGGAGGCAGGGAGGCAGACATGGCAAACAGCAGCTGAGAACTCACGTGTTGAGACAACAAATATGAGGCGTAAAGAGAGGGAGCGAACTTGGAATGGTGCTTCTGACATCACAGAGCCTGCCTCCCATGACATACCTCTCCCAACAAGGCTATACCTGCTAACCCTTCTCAGTTCTACCAACTTTGGACCAAATATTCAAATATATGAGCTTATGGAGGCCATTTTCATTGAAACTATGATATTCCACTCCCTGACCTCCACAGGCTTATGGCTATATCATAATGCAAAATTCATTTAGTTCAATTTCAAAAGGGTCTACAGTCGTTCAGTCTCAAGACTGTCTAAAAGGTTTTTTTTAATTGGATATTTTATTTATTTACATTTCAAATGTTATCCCCTTTTCCTGTTTCCTCTCTGCAACGCCCCCTGTCCCATCCCCCCTTACCCTGCTACTATGAGGGTGCTCCCCCACCCACTTACCCACTTCTGCCTCACCACCCTAGCATTCTTCTACACTGGAGCATCAAGCCTTCATAGGACCAAGGGTCTCCTGTCCTACTGATGCCAGATAAGGCCCCTTCAGCTCCTCCAGTCCTTCCCCTAACTCCTCCACTGGGATCCCTGTGCTAAGTCTGATGGTTGGCTTCAAACATTCACATTTGTATTGGTCAGGATCTGGCAGAGCCTCTCAGGAGACAGCTGTATCAGGATCCTGTCAGCATACACTACTTGACATCAGCAATAGTGTCTAGGTTTGGTGTCTGTATGTGGGATTGATCCCTGGATGGGGCAGTTTCTGGATGGCCTTTCCTTCAGTCTCTGCTCCACTCTTTGTCCCTGCAATTCCTTTTGTCAGGAGCAATTCTGGGTTAAAATTTCGGAGATGGGTGGGTGGCCCCATCCTTCAACCAGGGGGCCATGCCTAACCTCTGGATATGGTCTCAACAGGTTCTCCCTCCCCTTTGTGGGGTATTTCAGCTAATGTCATCCCTGTGGGGTCCTGGGAGGCTCTTGCTTTCCTGGCAACTGGGACTTTCTGATTGCTACCCCCCAGCTCCCCCTGTTTAAAAGTTTAAAGTCTCAAAGCAATACTTAGCTATACCCCACTGCAAATCAAAAAGTGAATTCCATCCTCCTAATGTTCAAGGCATAGAATATATATTGCCATTCCAAAATGGAAGAATTAGGACATGCTGAGGAAATACTGGACCAAAGAAAGACTGAAACCCCAGTAGGACAAAATCCTGTAACTCTGTGTCTCATGCCAAAGTACTCAGATGGCTTCATCCCTCCATCTTTACTGACTGCAGGACACTTCTCTTGAGCTGGTCCCACATCCCAAATGCAGCTCTCTTTGTCAGGAATCACACACCTTGGGGTCTACAACATAATTCAGACTTCAGTTTCATAGCATCACTCATGGCCTCTCAGGGTCTGCAATGATGGCCTCCCTTGCCACACGCCTGGCCTCAGGTGCTTTCCTTAACTGCAAAGGAAGATTCCACAACCCCTTTTCTCCTTCATCCTTCATGACTCTAAAGCCAGAACTGCCATAAACTCTGCTCTTGAATCTAAGAATAGTGGCTAATCCAGCTTAGACTGCTTTTTTGGTATGGGTAAGACAAACTGTGTCTTCAAAATTAACTTTTGGGGGAAAAAATCCCTTACTTGCTCTCTTACACCTCGGCATGATTAGGCGTTAATTTGATTAGAATCAGCTACATTGAAGCAAAGGTCATGCGCTTCGAAGAGGCTCCCACAATTCCAGTGTGTCAATCAAAACAGAAACCCCTCTACATTCTATCCCTAGTAACCACCTCCGCCTCCTTTTAGGCTCTATAAAAGAAAGGTTCAGATGTGGCCTGGTCCTGAGCACTCTAATTCTAGGACAAGTAGCTCCCTGCTCCCTCGTGGTTCATCTGCTCTGTTCCTTTGTTTTGTTTTTTAATAAAAAACTCCTTGCTTTCCTCTTTGTGTGTGCTTTTGAATAAGATTCCAAGAACCTGGTACCACCCAGTCAAGGCAACTCGCTGTGGCATAATTAGTCACCATAAGCACCTTTTTGGGTTTTTTGTTTGTTTGTTTTTTTTCTATCTTGGTTTTTTGAGATGGGTTATATGTGTCTTTCTGTCCTTGAACTTGTAATCATCTTACATCCACCAGGGTACTTAGAGCATGGGATACGCCACCAGGCACATCAAAATAATGAATCCTTTTCTCTCTTCCTCTGTGGTTCAAAGGGGCAAAGGTGGGGCCTTTAATCATCCTAGCTAAGAAGTCTACAAATCAGCTACAACCCCAGTCCATGTGACTTTTGGTCATTTTAAAATACACTACCTTCAAGAAAATGCCTATGTTGCCTCTTTTCGCACTTAGTTCTGAAGATCAAACCCCACCTGCCCATTTTAAAATTAGGTTCTTTGATTTTTGCTTTGATTTCCCTTGAGTTGTAGAAATCCTTTGCATGTTCTGGATATTAACCCCCAATCACCTTGCAAATGGTTTCATATTTTGCAGACTGTATTTTCATTGTTGTGTCCCCCAATAGCAGACATTTTTAAAGCTTGATGTAATTTTATCTGTCTTTACTCTTGTTGCCTGTGAATCTGTGTCATATTAAGAAATCAATGCCAAGCCCAATGTCATGAAGCTTTTCCTATTTTAGAAATGTTTAAAAAAAAAGAAATGTAGTTTTACATCTACCACAACACAGTCCAAGCTGATGTTCACTTACCTTTTGGGAATGTGTACTCACAGTATTTCTTAAAGGCAATGGTATACAAACCTGCAGATAAAGGTCTGCAAGTGTGGGAAATCTCACCTTCCTGAGGGCTCTTCCTGAGGGGTTACCCTTGCCCTGGCAGTCCTCTTATCTCTCCTCTTAACTGCCTCTTAGTTTTAGCCTCACTAGCATTGACCAGAGTCTGCTCATCAGAGAACAAAGTTGAGTCTGAAAGGAGCATATCTCAGCCAGGAAAATGGATGAGGTAATGTTCTAGCTTTTGAAAAACAGTAAAGTAAATCAGGCTGCAATTCAAGAGAAAAGCGGGGCCTTCTTCCCCTTGGTCATAAAGATTACTACATCACGTATAAGGTTCCTAAAGTCTCAAACTCAGGTGCCTTTCAGCATAGCAAAGCTAATAGTGGCTGCCATGTTCTCACACTATCCCTGAGTCTCTCCCTGTTATAAGGTCCTCCTGACTGGCATATCCCACCCTTGACCCGGCAGCCCAGGCACTAGGCTGGGCTGCCCTTCCTCTAGCTGCTCTTCCCTATATAGCACAGCCATTTTGACTATGCAGGTCCCTTGTTTTTTTTTTTTTTTTGTTTTTTTTTTTTTTTTGTTGGGTTTTTTTTTTTTTTTGGTCTCTTGGTTGCTGCTCCTGGCTTGCCCTTTTTCCTCTTCCTTTTATCCTCTCTTCACATGGCCCAGTTCAGTTAGCCAGTCATGTTGTATCTGGACCCTTACAAGATGCCTCTGGCTATGCCTTCTCTGTACCTGCAATAAACCTTCTCCACCATACCCAGGAGCTGTGATGTTCTCCTTTTATTTCCATTATTATTATTAGTAGTAGTGGTAGTAGTCATGTCTTTCTCCATAGATCCCAAAGCCATAGTTTAAAGCAAAGAAACTTTTGTGTAACTTCTTTGACAGCAAAATCTGATGTGATATGACATAGAATGGTTTCATTTCACCTACATTTTCCTGTGATGCTTCGGGAAGCCACTGTCTCTACTTGCATATGATATACGCACACAACACTTTCTTAAAACCTGGAAAATTGAAGACTCAGAAACCCATCCATTCCTAAGGTTTTAAGATAAAGGGTTGTAGCTTATGATAAACTCTCTAGGCTATGGCCCTACCGTATGCAAACCAGCTACCTTTCTTTCCAATGAGTTACAATTCTTACAATCTGCCTGATGCTCATGTCTGGCCTCAAACTCCTACAAACGAAATAACTGCCTGGTGGATTTGGGCCTTAAGGACAGCAGTCACATCCTCTGGACCTTAAGTCTCATGATCTAGTTGCACAATTCAGTTCCTCATATATTTACTGGTAGACTAGTAAGAAGTAACTTGAAGAACTCTTTGCTTCTGCAAACTGCAACCCTTACCTGGTGTCTTAGGGACAGTTAGGGATAAAACACTAAGCCCAAAAGCAACTTGGGAGGGAAAGGGTCTTTTTTGCTTACACTTCCACATCATTGCCTGTCTTAGTTAGGGTAGCTATTGATATGATGAAACAGAACGATTGGGGGTTAAGGGTTTATTTGGCTTATACTTCCACATTTAAGGAAGTCGGGATAGGAACCAGGGCCAGAACCTGGAGGCAGGAGCTGATGCAGAGGCCATGGAAAGGTGTGGCCTACTGGCTTTTTCCTCCTGGCTAACTCATTTGGCTATCTTATAGAACACAGGTGCCACCCCTGGGTTCTATCTTCTGTCTTCTGTAAGATAGAAGCCCAGGGGTGGCACCACACATAATGGACTGGGCCCTCTCCCATCGGTCACATAAGAAAATGCCCTATAGGCTTGCCTACAAACCTATCTTATGGGGCCATTTTCTCAATTGAAGAATCCTTCTTCCCTAATAACTGTAATTTATACCTGCAGTATATAAATGTTAGAAAACCTATCAATGAACAGTGCTATCCCTTGAAAACCTGTACAATCATAACAAGAAATTTTTAAGGATTTTTTTTCTTGGTTTTAATCTAGAAAAAGACACATCAGGCGCTACAGGCTATAGTTTAGGCAATTAATTGAAACCATCCGTAGCAACGAAGGCCTGGTGGATTTGCAGAAGATGAGGTAACAAGTGTACGCATCTTGAGACAAGTGTGTTCACGGCTCGGTTCACTCACTCAAGCTTTCTGAGAACGCTATTTTTATAGGATTCAGGAACTGCGAAATCCCCAGAGTGCTTCTTGGCTCCCATTTGTAGGCCTGATATGCGCATCAAGCAGGACCTGATGAGTAATTAGAGCACAGCAGCCCCAGGAGGAGCGAGCACATCCTTAATCTACAGTTGATGCTATAAACTCAGCACTGAAAAAAGCCGCCGCTACGAGCGGCCACTGCGCACGCTCCTCCGCCGCGCAGCTGACTAGAGAAGAAACAGAGTCTAGGCCCGCCGCCACTATGTGCGCTGGAACTCAGTCTCTTGAGTCCAGCATTCGCAGTGTTTGACAGGAGTAGTGTGCTGGACCTGGATCCACAATCTCGAGGCGCATAGCCCGCACTGCGGAGTGGGACCCATAGTTTGGGCTTGTAAATCTCCCAGTGCATGACGGGACTGGTGGGACCGCGGTTCGCGATGCATGCTGGGACTGGTAGTCTCTCTCAACGTCAGGACTACAGCGTACTATCCACTACAGCGGTCCGCGCCGAATGCCGGCGTCAGAAGTCTCCCGTAGTCGGAACTCGCAGTGTACGACGGGAGTTAACATAGACTCGCACTGCATGTCGGAACTGGTAGTCTTGATGCGTAAGGACTAGTAGTGTGTGACAGAAGTCTTGTGACAACGATCCGCGTGACATGGCTGTAGTCTCAATACCACGGACCGGTGCCCCATGGGTGTGGATCTGGGCCTCTCGGCTCCGCGAGAGCCAAGTGTTTACCCGCAGCTTGAGAGCACGGAGTCACGAGGCTGCACGTCGTCTACCCCGCCCTCCGTGACGCAGCACGCCCCCCGGAAGTGAGTGCGCAGCGAGCGGCGGGTGAAGCCGGTGTCGGAGCGGGAACAGCAGTGTCGCCGCCGCCCGCGGTGGGCGCCGCGCCCTGAGCGCCTTGTGTTTTCGTTTCTCTCTTGTGACCGTCCGTGCCGCTCGCTGGGTCACGATGGAAGCGCCGCCCTCGGCCGGTGTTCCCACCGAGTGCACTCCGGCGGTGGCCGGGACAGAGGTGCGCTGCCCGGGCCCCACGCCGCTGCGTCTGCTGGAGTGGAAGGTGGCGGCGGGCGCGACCGTGCGCATCGGCTCGGTGCTGGCAGTATGCGAACCCGCAGTCTCCGCGCAGCCCGCAGGGCCAGCCCCGGCTCGCGCGGCCTCTGGGGGCTGCGTGCGCGCCGCGCGGGCCGAGCGCAGGCTCAGGTCGGAGCGCGCCGGCGTGGTCCGTGAACTGTGTGCGCAGCCAGGCCAGGTGGTGGTCCCCGGGTGAGTGTGCAGAGGCTAGGACTCTCGGGCTCTCAGGATGTCGGGGGGCTGTCTCTGGCTACGGTTACAGTCTGGGCGTGCGGGTCGCCCTAAGGGACTGCGGGGTGAGACTGTAGAAAGAATTGTCACCATTTGTGGTTTTACCAGCCCTGAGATATTTTTGAGTTTGAAAAGATCCCGGTGACCCAAGGTTACCCCTTTGGGATATCTTTTGCATTTGTCCCTCTTCTATAATTGGTGGACTCCACCTTTGTAAGTGAAGGCAACTTGGGTGGCTGTGGCCGCAGGACTACTCAGGCAGGTTCCAGGCTCGTTACTGAAGTAGAAGCTGTCGGGCGTGTATGTTTCTTCAAACGCTTATAAAACTTTGTGAAACGCTGTTGTAAAAACTAGGTGGTTCTGCATCATAGCCACGGAAAGGGCAGAACCCAGACTGTGTCGGATGATGTATTTGGTTCTCAAATTCCTGTGAGGACTCTTTAGCTGTCAGACTTGGGTCCTAACTCTGTAGGATCTTGACTTGGTTTGGTCTGCCACTGTCCAGTTTTATGTCTGAGTTTTGCCAGTGTTGTGTTTTGAACCTAAATTAACACGTGGGCATGTGGGTCACATGGCTGTGATTGTTTTGATTGTAAAGAACAGAAACTACTGGGAGCGATGCATGCTCCTGCCTACTGTGGGTTGGGCTGAGAGCTTTCCTTTGAAAACATTCTTTCTGATCCTCTTCTGATGGCCTCTGCGCACTTCTTGGACTGGTCAAATCTTCCCTTTGTTGAGCATTTCCTGCCCACCATTGTCCAAGGAAAATTTTCCATTTTCCACTGATCTTGTCATAGACAGAGAACCCTGCCTGGCCATCTTCCTGGTCACTCCCTGTAGTGCATCTTTGGAGATCCTGCCTGGATTTTTGGTTTGTGAACCCTGTCCCTATCTCTTCCCGCTGTATGCTGGCTTGCCCAACCACCAGGAAAACTTGCTTCTTTGGGGCTGAGGGAGCTGTCGGTTTGGCTTCCTCTGGAAATGATTCTTGGAAACCTAGGCCACTCACAGTGGCTGCCAGTCCAGTGGTGTCAAGTGAGTTCCTGCTTCTGAGAAAGTCACTAGCAACATTACCTTGATTTAAAACGCTTCCTTCCCTTTTCCTATCATGTGCATTTGGGGGCAGCATCTTGTCAGCATTCTGGGGAGGAGTGTGGTGAGAAGGCATGAGTGTTTCCCATAGTGTTCCTGTATTCCTGCAGGTACATGGGTGACAGGAGGAAGCAGGTACCAAGGCCTCGGTTTAAAGAAAGCTCCGTTTGTATTCCCTGTCAGTCCTAATAGTCCTCTGGAATAAATGTCAAGGGTATGGCTTGCCTTTCCGGGTTGAATTCATTCATGGGTGTTTGGGCATGGACCCAGGGCTGATAAGAAGGGCAGTACTTTTTTAACCAACTACTAGCTCTTTCAGACACCAATTAGGCCTCCCCCAAAATACCTGTCATACTTTTGTGGGACAAAGTTTAAAAAGAAATCACTGAAGTAAGTCACTTTATACAAAGACAGCTCAGCAGAGAATTATTTCCACAAGGCATAAGGGTGAAGAAGCAGCAGCTCACTGAGCAGATCTGTGCAGAGGATGCTGCAGGGAGTGGTCAGCAGAGCTCCTCATTCATAGTCCCTACAGGGTTTTGGTAGCACACAGATTATACCTAAGTAGGTCTTTCCCCCATAATTTAGTTACACAGACCAAGTATCCTTAATTTTAAAATTCAAAATCTAAAATATTCCAAGATCTAAAACTAGGGCATAGATGCTTTTATGTTTTCCGGTGCTCAGCCTGTGTGGCCTGTGCAAGCATGCAAGCTCCAGTGGTCCCGGAACTGCAGCACCTCTGGCCTCCAGCATTTTGAACGAAGGATTCGAATATTAGGAAGTCTCTCTACAGGCATGTGCATTTTCCTAGTTGAGAAAACAGAGTAGTAGATATCATTGGATCCTGGTATTGAATGGTACTTGCCATTAGACTCTTAGACCTTGGTCAGTAAAGACCTGTCTGGTTCATACCAGGCCAAAGCCTTCCCTTTTTTAGAAGGATTTCTGTGTCTGGTTTTGGTGCAGCCTCATCCAGTATCTGTTCTATCACAGGACTGCTTTACTGCTGGAAGAGAGGGTATCAGGAAGGAGCAGCCATGCCTGATAGCTCTAGAAGTTTATTTCTATCTGAGCATGTCTCCGAATCACACTTAAGAGTACTCTATAATGAGCTTATCTGAGCAGCCCTGGACGTTTGCTCATGATCTAAGTTCTGTTCATCTAGCATCATCACCTCTGTTTTTCTCAGTGCTGGATTACAGAGACATAGTCTTAAGATCACATAGGAGAGCCAACATTTACTGACATTTGCATTAAACCTTTGTAGAGTGATTATTGTATGGTGGTTCTTAACTCCCATCCACAACACACACTTTAGTCCTACCCACTTATATGCACTTATGATTGGTGAACTCAGAACTGTTTTGAGAGGCTCTTGCCCACCTTTAGATTGCCTGTAGGCAGAGGATGTATCTGTTCATGAGCGTTCAGACACACACACACACACACAGCTGTGGAATCTGCTGCTCTGCTCTAGGGAGCAGCAGCAAGCCCATTACACTGCTGAGAAGCCTATGGCAGTTGTATACAGCTGTCTAAACAATTCACAGCTGAGCTAGTCTACCAAGACCTAAAACTTGCTTCTGAGGCAAACTGGACCTGAGTCTTCATATATGTGCCACACTATTTGGTCCTTAGTGCTATCTCTTCTGAGTCTGATCAGGCCACTCCTAAACCTGACAACTTTTGGGGTTTTCTGCCCTTTATCGTTCCTCCTGATTGTTCCCAGGGTTGACTGCACTGTGTTTTTGAAGAATGAAGGATGATCACCCACAGCCTGTGTGCTGTAGCACAGCTGAGCCCAGATGTGTACACTTGGTGACAGCAGACTTCATTGACAGGTTGCTTGACACTAACTTGGTTTTACTGAGACCATGAAGCTTGTGTGCTAACAAAAATGAGACCCTGCAGTTGTAGTTGTCACTGTTGTCTGGTCATTAGCAACATCTAGTCTTGCCACATCTGTGTTTGTTACCAAAGAATTGTGTCAGGTTGAAGCTGAAATACCGATTGATTTTGAGCTGTCATAGGACTGTTTCCACAGCACTTCATTCTATTGGATGAAAGAAGGAACTGCCACAGAGTGGAAGGTGCATAGTGACACACTGCTTGGTAGGCTGTGGTATGTGAGGTATTGTGGGTGAGATGCCACTTAGTGTGCTCTTCAGAGCTTATCACAAGCTAGAGCTCAGTAGCAAACCGGGAGAATGATACTCGGTACTGGCTTATAGGGAGAGTGATACTGTATATATTGTCTTATAGGGAGAGTGATACACTGTCTGCCTGTTTGTAATGTTTTCCTAGGTCACAGTTTCTGAGGTTGAAAACACTAGTCTTTCACCATCTGTTAGAAACAACCCCCTGGATTGGTTTGTCATATGGCCCTGATCCTCTGCAGGGGTTTAAGTTCCCAGAGGGGTTTGAACATGTAATTACTGGTAGAGTGGGGTGGAAGGACGTGATAAGAGTTAGTAGAGAGGCTCACTCTACATCAAGGAGACTTTGCTTTGCAGTAGAGACCATTACAGAAAACCACAACCAATCAAAATGCAGAATTGTAGCGCACAGTCCAATGGCTACATTTACAATACATCTCCAGTACCTAAGGTTCAGAGTCATTGTGGAAGAGAGGGTAGGATGGTTTTAAGAGCAAGAGTTTGCTGTAAGGTTGTGCCTCCTAGTGATGTCAGAAACTATACTCATAAGATCCTGACTACCTACATTTGAGCTGAACAAGGGCAATAACAATAAGCACACTAACATGAACGAGTGTAGGCATAATATTCTTATACCGTGTGTAAAGAATAGCCTTGTATTATTCAAATGCTGATTTCTATGCCTCATATCTGTATTATTCAAATTCTGATTTCTATGTCCCCATATCTAGTTGCAGTCCTTACTCTAGGACTCTCCTGTCTCAGCGTTGTGTGTGTATAAACATTGCCCCTCAATTATTTCATAATTAATCAATAAAGTAGCTGATCAACCAGTGACTGAACAGGGAAGAGGGAAAAGAAGGAAGGGAAGGAAGAAGTGAGGATTAACCACTGGCAGAGAGAGTCCAGGAGACACCATGAGAACACATCTGGATCCCAGAGTGCCAGATCAGTACTAAAATGTAGATATCACTGGGATTTTGGCCAGGAGGTAACCAGATTAGTTTGGAGGATTAAAACAGAGTAGTACTGCTCAGTCATTGTGCCCTTAAAGCTTGTTAAATAAATATAATAGTCGAGACTCAATTATTTGGGCACTAGCTGAGTAAAGAAGAAAACTGCAACATATTTTTAAAGTAACTAATAGATAAGGGAGTCCTAAAAATACTACAGGCAACTAAGGGATGCTGACAATGGCAGAACCGTCTTCCCCAGGGAAGAGCTCACCATTTGACTATCCAGTATCAGATGGTCAGCTCTGGAAACATGCATACCAGTAACATCATACAGACTGAGCAGGTTGTACTTACATAACTATGCAAATGTATGTATATATAACAATTTTTGAGAAGGAAGGTTTGGAAGGGAGAAACGACATATTACAATCTTTAAAAAAATTTTAAAGAAATACCTTTTTAAAAATATGTAACCTATAAAACAAACATGATGAGCCAGTGGAGGCAGACCTGCGTTTGGGGGACGCTGGGCTGCTGTGCCTTACGGGGAGAAGAGCGACTGTAACAAGTAGCTCAGCTTTGCTCCTGTGCTCACCTCCCTGTTCAGTGTGGGAAGTGAGATGGGGAGAGAGGCTCAAGTCACGGCCCTTGACAGGTGCCCCAGAGGGAAGCTGCTGCCTACACAGTGTGGCTTACGCTTCGTTTACACTCCCGTATCCAGAATGTTTATGAATGAGCATTCTTTGGCTAAGTACTGATTGTTGGCATCTGCTCTGTCTGAACCATTGCGTGGTTAGAATACAGTCAGTCTTTCCTGAAATAGGAGAACTGTAACTTTAAGGGAGCCTGTTGAGTACAGGTGATCTGTCTTCAGATGGAGTTGGGCTATACCGTGGTGTGCTCCTAGTTTGGAAGGAACGCATCTGGCCTCTTTGGTTCCTGAGTTTGGTGTGTACACAGTTTAAAGATTTATTTATTTATTTATTTATTTATTTATTTAATGTACGTGTGTAGATTTTAAGTAGCTTTTAAGAGGCCTCTGAGGTAGGTGGGCTTTGAAGTGTGTCTGCTTAGGAACAGCATATAGGCTGTAAGAATTGTATGTGTATTGTGAAATGTTTCTCTCGCTTTATGTATCCTTTATTTCATCTTAAAATAGATTAAATGAGGGGTTCTGCAGAGAGGGTTCAGAGGTTAAGAGCACTGGCTGCTTGCTCTTTAGGAGGATCTGAATTCAAATCTCAGCACCAGCATAGTGGCTCACAGCCATCTGTATGTAATTCCAGTGCAAGATGATCTAACACCCTCTCTGGCCTCTGCCAGCACCAGCCATGTATGTAGTACACAGACAGACAGACATGCAGGCAAAATACTCAAACATATTAAATAAGTCTTTTTAAAAAAAAGCTTAAAAGAAATAACTCATTGATGTAGAGGAATAGATAAGTTAATTTCATATATATTTCTTAAGTCATGCATAAATCCTGATGTCATTGCCACATACAACAAGTGATGAATGTTCATCTTTCAGGAAAAGAACATTTTATATTGAAGAGAAAATAGAACAACAAATTGATATTGAAATGTTTAGAAAATACTTTAAAGATACACGTCTTAAAGTTTAAAGAACAAGATTTTAATAGGTTTTTAAATGCTATTTATACACATAGTTACATTTAATTTTAAAAACTAGACTTATTTTTAATTTTATTAAATATTTTATGTTTCATAGTAGTTTTTTAAAAGTCCCAGTTTTCATGTGGCACTGAAATTGTGGATAACGTTAATTGTGGACTGTGTGCCAGTGTGTGTGCTTGTGTATGTTGGCTGTGATCAGGTAAGAGGTGCACCCTGCAGCTCTGGAGCTTAAGGATCGGTGATGGCTTTACACAGCTGCAAACATTTAAACCGTTTGCTACAGCTCCTGCTACAGCTCTGAGTTTTTTTTTTGAAGTGTGGAGGGTGTGTTCTCTCTGGGCCATCACAGTACATATTTTACCTGTCTCTGTGTTTATGAAGCATAGGTCCAACCCCAAACACCTGCATCTCCCAGGTTCCAGAAACAGAAATGGGGTTGGGGTTCATCAAGTGGACACAGGAGCAAGAGTATGGCAGCAGATGCTATGAGGAATGATGCAAAGATAGCTGACACCTGAGTATGGTCCCAGGTTGGTTTGGTGATGTAAGCTGTCACATATATTAGCTCTTCATGTAGATTATCTTATTAGCTGGCAACTATTCATCAAGGATGGAGTCTCTAGAACACTGAGAGAGCGCACCAGTAAACTGGATGAACCCAGACAGTAAATACTCTGATGTGCTGTTGGTCTCGTGTCTGTGCCTTGGTTTCCAATCTAAGCAAATGGACATTCTGGGTCGTGTGACTGTGCTACAGCTATTCTGTGCCCTGGGAGGTAATTGAGCAATATCTAGAGCGTCTATAAACATGGTCATGTGTTCCAGGGCAAAATCTGCCTTGTAGAATAAGATGCACAAAAAAAGCCTTAGATTCTAGTACAAAACCATAATTTGTTCATACAGCGAGGCTGTTGCATTCAGTGTCAGAGTGCAGAGGTCAGAGTGTGCTACATACATGTACTGTGTCCTCACTCCAGTCTCAGCCCTGCTTTGGACGATTTGGTTCCTTCCCTTGTCTTTCTCTGTTCTTGCCAAGAACTCACCATCTGTGTGATGGAATTCTTGCTTCCCATGCTTCTCTTTATTTAACTCAGGAGTTTGACCGTGAGCTTTCCTTCTCATCAAGTCTTCGAGAGCAAGGTTGTGTAGCCCACTGCTTAGATTATGGCCATGTTTCTTCTGTGTGTAATGCTGTGCTTATTCTCAGAGAAATTTTTACCCACGGCAAAATTGATGTTGGGCCCATGCTTTAGGGAAGACCAAACTGGGCAGGTAACCCACTGAAGCAGTAAGCTTTGTTACTAGTTCTGCCCTCACAACAGACTTCCTTCATAACTTTACCTTGATGGCAGCTCAGTGCTACCATGTAAAATGGCACATAGTTTCTAGATGGGGACAGGAAGTAGAAAACCAGGCTGACTCTACACAGGCTTCTGAGCAGGGGTACTTAAAGGAACTTGTCCTCTGTCAGACTTAATTAGTAAGGTAGGGCATGGGTGATCCACTTCACATGCTTCCTTGTGCAGCCTGTGTGGCTGGTGTAGTCACTGGGCGTGTGGAAGATGCTAACTTGCTACTCAAGCAGAGCTTAGCAGCTATGCTTGTGGAAATTGCTGGACCGGTCCTGGTGTTTGTACAAAAACACAGGGAACCTATAACAGCCACCTGAAAACAAAGAATAGAGATGAGCTTTTATTAACTGGTTTAGATTTATTTTAATCAAGATCTCAGTTTTACAGTTGAGTTATGAGAACTCTTCATGCTAGATAGTATCTTTTTGTTAGGACTGTGGTTAACTCCTGGGCCTCCCTGACTAAAAACTCAGAGAGATCTTGCTAGCACTGGCCTTTATGTTTAGTTGTTACCTGTTTTAAGACAGTTTTTGTATAAGGTATGAGCCTTAAAGGTCCCTTTCCTTGTGTTACTTTTTTCTTGGCTGTGGTATCTCACAGCGCCAGCGGAAGTCTCTCCTGGCTTTACTGGATTGTAGTGTAAGCCTTGGGCACAAGCCCAGGTCAGCTGAGTCCCTTTGAAACCTCATGCATAAGAAGGGAAGAGATGGGTGCAGAACAGAGCACCCTAAACTCAAGACCCTGTCCACTGAGGCTGGACATGGGACTATGTGCATGTGTCTTAGGTCTCAGCTTTCTAGTTCTGTGACGTACTGGGGAAGTGCCCTTTGTTGTTCCTGCAAGGCCGTGCTTTGGTCCAGTTTTTGTCCTGCTGTCCTTCATCTCTTTCCGAGTGCTGTGAGGGGAGCCATGGAAAGTCTCCTCTAACCAGGTCTCTGGGAGAGCAGAGTGCACTGGATCACAGTATGATAGGAAAGCCTTTGGGAGCTTCTGCTGGGGCCAGGCTAGATGGAGAAGCAGTGTTCTTGAGTGTACAGCAGGACAGAACCAGTTCTGCTTTCTGGATGACCCTGCTTCTGGAGACTCTGCTAATTTTATGTCACTAGGTCCCAGCAACAGACATGGACCTGAGAAGTAGTACCCTACTGAGCCATAGAAGAGACATGTGAATCTCTGCTGGGTGATTTTATGATCTTGATATTATATATATATATATATATATAAAATCCTTGAGGCAGTGCTTTTTGTGGACATAACAAGAAAAATAGTTTCTGTTTATTTAAAAATTAGAAAGTGGGCCTGGAGGCACACACCGGTGATCCCAGTACTTAGAGGCTGAGGCCAGAGTCTGGTGAGTTTGAGGGCAGCATGGGCTACCTGGTCAAATAGTGTTTTAAAGGGAAAAACAAACAACTAGCGGTATTATGATAGTTCTGTCAGAGAAATATTGGATGAATATGAACCAGTCTAGACTGGGAATCATCTGTGGGAGGGAACAAAAATATATTTTGGAATTATACCAACATCTGCTTACAGTATTCATAGGTAAAACGTTGGCTTTCATGTGTTCCTTATCAGAAGTGTGAGAGAATCATATGCACATATTCATTGAGACCATCTGTATAGACATTTGCAGTTCTTTCTTTATCTTATGCAGTACATGGCTGTCCTGGCTAAAGTAATTTGAGAGTCAGATAGAGCCAGCCTGAAGACTCCTCTGAGATTCTGTTCCCATTTGGGTGCCCTTTCTCATACCATATGGTCCACCGAGAGATTTTACATGCAGTCCGTTTGTTAATGTTTGCTTTTGTTTCTGCAGAGCACTTCTGGTGAGGTTGGAAGGATGCAGCCACCCTGTTGTCATGAAGGGCCTGTGTGCCGAGTGTGGCCAGGACCTGACCCAGTGAGTACATGGGAGTGGGGCTGTATCTTTGGCTCTTGCTCCAGTGGTTGAGCCTATGGGTGCTGAGGCACGACACGGTCCCGCTGCCTTTGCCTTGGGCAGCACTTGAGCAGTTTCCCAAGGAAAGAATCCTTTTTGTTTTCAGGCTGTCCTTTCCTCACGCCTAGATTATGCTGAGTATTCTCCAATATTTCTGGAGGACATAGTGCTTTTTGTCTTCACTATGTAAAGACAGCAAATCACCTGCCTTGTTGACAGTGAATCTGTTTTTCTAATGCTCTATGTAGATGACCACTGATACTTAAATGATCTCTGTTCATTCTGCAGTGTAAATGGTGGGTGGCTGTTGCTATTTTTTGTTTGTTTCCATGTAACTGCAGCATGGAGAATTGACTCTTGCACTGACTACATGACTGCCATATCTGACTGGGGTGTGACCTAGAGCCTGGTTTCTCATGTTTTCTTTTTAAAAGAAAGACAGCATCCACATAGCTGACTGCACAAGAGAGTTGTGTGCTAGGATAGCAGTGTTGGTTGCCACTTGCTGAAAGCATACTACTACATTCACAGTTAGACAGATGTGCCTTTTCACACCTGACTAACCAAACACTTTCCACACTTACAGGTTGCAGAGTCAGAATGGAAAGCAGCAGGTCCCCCTTTCTACAGCGACTGTTTCCATGGTACACAGTGTGCCGGAGTTGATGGTGAGCTCTGAGGTGAGCAGAGCTGCAGCTCCTGGGCTCTCTGGGGAACTCTGGAGCATGGATTGGTAGGCATCAATGGATAGGCACCTTCCATCTGGAATACCACTCTCTAAGGTGTGGCTCTACTGGCTACCATTTTCCTTTTTTCCATTCATAAACAACTGTCTCTTCATGGATGCTTTGAAGCCCCACAGCTCTTAGTTTTGTCTGTCAGCCACCTTCTTGGTACTGCCGATACAGTAGCAGGGGTGGCCTGGATTCCCTGGAGCCAGACTTGCCTTAGAAATGCCACTGTAGGCTCCTGACACTGAATCAGTGGCATGTCTAGGAACTTGTCTGTGCGCTCTTTCTTAATAAAATTGAATTTAATTTTGAATCCAAACATACATACTTTGTCATTTTTCTCTTTTCCTTTTTGACTTTAGCAAGCTGAAAAATTAGGAAGAGAAGATCAGCAGCGACTACATCGAAACAGAAAACTGGTTCTCATGGTTGACTTGGACCAGACTCTGATTCATACGACTGAGCATCACTGTCCCCAGATGTCCAACAAAGTGCGTGACTCCAGCCTTTCCCTTGGTTGCTCTCACAACAGTGTTAGACCCAGGATTCCATTCCACTGTACATTGTCTTGTGTTAAGTGAGCTCCTGTGGTCAAGTGGATGTGGGAAACAGATCAGTCAGCTGCTGGGGCATGATCTCACAGGTCTGTGTCTGGGCTGCTCCAGGCGGCACTGGAAGTGCTCTCTGTTAGCATTGAGCTTCTGTGTGAGGTTCACACTTGTTAGGGTCATACAAGATAGAAGAGTTGAGAGACCTGTAAAAAACAGCTACTGGGAACACAAGGAATGTTGCTGGGGACATGGTCTTGGGAAGAGGTAGTGTGAAGAGTGCCCTATATTTAGATGTCTAGAACAAGACGATATCTGGGTCTGTGTTAAAGAGAACCTAGGAGTCACCATGAAGAAATTGAATTCTCCAGGGTGACATGGGAAGTGGCCAGGTGTGGAATCTCATGCAAATTAAACCTGAATGGGAAAGGAGCCACATGCTAGGAAGTTGAGGTTCAGGAGCAAAAAGCTTTTAGTGCCTATTAGAGAAAAATGATCTAAAGCCTGTAGTGATGCAGACCTCTAACAAGGAAGGCCTGGATAGTGTCGCACTGCCATGTTTAAAATATTAGCTGTTGAGCAGATGACACATAGACTATTAGTTTAGATTTTGGGTACCACTACAGGTCCGCATGTGTCCTGCTGTGCCCAAGTCTATGGATGGCAAGGTGCTAGAAGCTGATCACAGCCTAGGGTATGGTTCGCCATAGAACCAAATTCCTTTGCTTTGAGTAAACTGCTGTGGATATGATGGTGATATGGGTAATGACCAGTGTTGGTAGAACTTTGTGAAGATTAACCTAAAATGACTAGAATTCTGCCTCCATGGTACAGCTTATACTTACAGTTAATTTAGGTGTCTGTGTATTATGGGACAGAAGAGTCTACTGTATTTGGTGTCAGGAATCCTTTATTGTTTCAGTCTCTCCCCTTCCTGTAGAGTGAGCATGTTGAAGGGTACATAGATAGAAGGGGCTCTGGATCTCTGCACTCAGTGTGTGTGAGCTGGGGTTGATTCTTTTCTTATGTCTTTGGAGTTGCACATTTTAAACTAGTTCAATTTATACAATTAGAAATGGTTCTCACTTGTAAAGGATCCAAGGAGCTAGGGTTTGCCCATTTAGTGTAGGGCAGTGGTTCAACCTGTGGTTCTTGACCTCTTCACAGAGGCCACCTAAGACCATAGGAGAACACAGATACTTACACTAGGACTCATGAGGGTAGCAAAGTGATCAAGTAGCAACAAGAGTAACTATGGTTGGGGTCACCACACCATGAGGAGCTATATTACAGGGTCACAGTGTTAAGAAGGCTGAGAAGCACTGGTATAGGATGATTTAGGTAGAACTAGTCATCTCCTAATATCAGTACTCCTAGGAAGCCTCTAGTCTATTCTAAGGGTACCTTTGGCCTGGGCTTGAGCCACCACTGAAACATAATTGCAGGCCTTGGGGCTCACTCAGCCTTTGAGTTGAGTTTCTGATGTCTGGACACTTAGCAAAGAGGTATTTAATTCCTCTCTGAGCATCACCTATGCCTATACCATTATGGAAGTGGACATGACAGCAGTTGGACTTCACTTTGAGAAGGGGAAAAGTGATATTAGAGTTTCCTGTTCTGTCCGTGATGGCTCAGTTTCACCATCCTGCTGGTCTGTTTGTTTGGTTGGTTGATTTTTTGGTTGTTTTGTTTTTAGAGTTAATCAGTATCTGGCCTAAGTAGTTAATTGTTAAAGAAATCAGTATTTTTACTGAGAAAATAATGGGAAATAGAAGTAAAAGGATCATAGCTTAGTTTCCTATGGAAAACAAGCATATCTGAAAAATAATAATGAAAGTAAAACCAATTTCACCTGTCTGCAAGGTGACCTAGAACACTGTTTCCAAACTCATGTGTGCGAAATGAAGCTGTCTCACCATTAACAATTGTTCCCCTCATTAGAAGCCCAGGAGTCACCATGGGTATGCTCAGAACAGTGATGTCACCAAGATACCCAGCACAGATGGGATGTGTGATCTAGCACCGATCTCAAGGCTCCATCCACTATTCTGAGGTGTCAAGTGACTGGACAGTTGCTACAGCCATTATCAGGTTATCTTGGTTGTGGTTGTCAAAGACAGTTATCGAGATGATTGATCTTCAGTAGTTACAGGTGGTTGTAGTGATTGATAGTTACCAGGTAGTTTATAGGAAATGGTGTCATGGACAGTTATAATTATGAGAGGTAGTTATTGCAGCCTCTTATTACAGTGGCTAGTTGGCATAGTTGGCATGGTAGTTAACATCCATACTCATGACCTTCCTGTGCCTCACTCATGCAGTTCCACATCTGGCTTGTATGTCTGCAAACCCTTGCTGGGCGCATAGCTCAGGTACTGCCTGGGCAGTTCTCCCTGCATCCTCTTCTCACGCTTGACTGTTGTTCACAGGGCATCTTTCACTTCCAGCTGGGCCGAGGGGAGCCGATGCTGCACACCCGCCTGAGGCCTCACTGCAAGGACTTCCTGGAGAAGATTGCCAAGCTGTATGAGCTGCATGTTTTCACTTTTGGCAGCCGTCTGTATGCCCACACCATCGCAGGTCAGTCCAGCACAGTATGAGGAGTGGTGCAGAAAGAAACTCCCTCAGGGTTAGGATCAGCAATTGCAGAGGGAAAGTTGACTGGGACCATAGATAGATGGAAAGAGAAAACTTATGTGGTGTGTTTTCAAAGGTAGTTCCTTTAGCTGACTAAAGATGGCTTTGGAGCTCTGTTGTCCACGTGTGTTTCCCAAACGCTTTAATGGCCAAAGTGAGTCCCTTAAGACTGAGTGACCCTTGCTTATCTTGGTTGGACATGAACTGCTGGGCTGGCAATCACTTCCATGTGCTCTTAGTGTCCAATGGCCACCAGGTGGCGGCATTAGCTGGGTAATGAGTACTGGCTATAGCCAGATGAGAAATTACCTCTGAGTACATTATGGTCACTGCCTGAATAAGGGAGGACACATTCTATCCCAGCAGGCTGTGGCATCTGAGTAGCAGCTGCAGAACTTGCTTATCTGAGCAGTTTAAAATTCAAAGGTCTTGGAGCTGGAGAGATGGATCAGTACAGCCCTTTCTGTGCAAACATGAAGACCAGAGTTTAGATCCTCAGTACCCACTAAAAATCAAAATGGCCAGCCAATTTCTGAATCAGTGAGATCAGATAACCCTGTTTTTTTTTTTTAAAAAAAAAAAAAGAAAAAGAAAGAAAAGAAAACAACAAAAGAAACAATGCAAAAAGTAATAGAGGAGGAAACCTGTTGTTGACCTCTGGCCTTCACGCATGCATGCATGAGTGAATACAGCCACATTTTACACACACACATGAAAATATACATTGGTCTCTGTCTTTGTTGATGGAATTGGTTGTTTAGAATCTCTATAGCCTATTTTCTAAACCAGGCTTTGTGTTTTAGGTCAGCTTTAAGTTCACAGCAGAATTACAGAGGTTTCCCATATATAGTCTTCCCTCCATAGACTCTGGCCTGCTACACACCCCACACAAAGCTCCCTACCTCCCCCACTGTCAGTGGCTCCCACCAGAATGTGTTCTTTTTATAATTTGTGAACCTACGCTCATGCTATTTGTCATGAACATTGATACCACATGTTAAAGCTGATTCACTTTGTCTGAGATTCAGTGTTTTAAGATTGTCACTCCTGTGTTCCTGGGTGCGACACAGGATTTGAAGGTGTGTAATTGTATAATAGGAAGGTAAGGCATCTCAGACCAATAAAGAGGAACCCTGTGTGCTGACTTAATATTCTAACCTTTAATCAGCAAGGCGATTATTACGAGGGAGGTGACCTTGGGAGGTACCTTCAGCAGCACAGCCACCCCCTGTCAGGGAAGCTGCTGATGCCTTCATCTTGGACTTAAACAGCCTGCAGAGCTATGATGTATAGCTCCCTGTGGGTTGTAAATTACCCAGTCCCAACAGCTGAGGCATCTCTATATAAAGGTATCTCCACACCCAAGCTTGTGGCTTTCTTCCCATTGGAGCCTTGCCTCTCTAGGTGCCCATTAGTGATGCATGGGCTAATAGTGATAATGGGGCAAGCTTTAGGCAGGTGACTAGGAGAGACACCAGCAGAGTCTAATGGAGGAAACATCCCAGTTAATGAGTACTTTGGTACTTTTTAAGTTAAAAGTATAAGAAAGTTAAAAATTAGAAAATACTCCTCACTGTCATGTGCACGTGTATTCCCTCCACTTCCTCGGTGTGTTTGTTCGCATAGTCTACATAGCTTGTCTAAGTGTCCATGCACATCTGAGCAGTGTTCTTGTCACGTAGGATTTGTACATCATGTGTGTCACAAAACCACAAAGTAACTACTTGTTTTTGAACAGTTGTACTCATTTTCTTCTTTCAACATAAGGTAAACACCCACTGAGATTACACATGAATAGACTTTTCTTGATTTGGATTGGCTTCTGGGTGGACATCCTGACACCTGTGCATCTTGTCCCTCTAGTGGCAGTGCCAGTACTTCTTATTTGGGTCTTTCAGATCCTAACCATAGGTGTTTGGGACAGTTGCTGGACATCCTAAAGCAGTAGACCTCACCCTGTGGCTTGAACAACCCTTTACAGGGGCTGCATATCAGATATTATACATATCAAATGTTTACATTACAATTCACAACATAGCAGAATTACAGTTATGAGGTAGGTAGCCATAAAAATCATCTTGGGATCGGGGTCAGCACAACATGAGGACCTGTATTAATAAAGGGTCAAAGCCTTAGGAAGTCCGAGAGCCACTGCTCTAGAGTCACTTACTCTTCCTTGTAGAAGCTGTGTTTTGTTGATCTGACCATGTCAACACAGCAAGGACCAGAATGAAGGAGGTGTAGGGACTGCCTCAGTACTGAGTAAGAGGACATTTGCTTGAGCAGAGCCACATACATCCCTGAGTTTCATGTAGGTCATACCCTCGTTAGTCATTTTGACACTCAGTCAATGAGATACTGCATCGTGTTCATGTCAGAGAGGCCCCAGTGATAAGGGTAAAGTAAGAGGAAAAGAAAGAATGTCAGGCTGCTTTCCGACCTGAATGAAGCAGGAGAGAACATGTTGTTGCCTGCTGCTTTCATAGTGTCTGTACTGATGATGTCATCGACAGTGCCACACTGCAAGAGCCTGCTAACTGCCCTGGCCTTGTGGGGCTGCCAAAAGCAAGTCCTGCTGCTGTGTGTCTTCCTGGACTGGTCAAACACTTTAAGCCTTAGGTGCCTATTCGATTTCTAGCTGTGGCTTTATGGAAGAATTCTAGTCTGTAGTTCATCCAAAGAATGTTGGACAGAATGGGACAGCAATATCCAATAGAACTCTAGACTTATCTTTAAGAACATAAATGTAAATTCTCCCAGACCAGAGTGTGAGGACAGCTATGGACAGGGTGTGAACTCCAATGGTAGTTATACCTACAGAACTAAGTCCTAAGTGTGTTGCACAAGACACATCACAGTGACTGTGGACACCAGTTAGTGGGGGTGGAGATTAGTTCAGCCTTTAGGAAGTGGGGTCTGGTGGGAAGATGTTAGGTCTTTAGGGGAGTGTCCTTAAAGGGAATACTAGGGCTATGCTCCTCCTGTTTACTTTCTGGTTGCTGTGGAGTGGGCAGTTTCCCCAGAGTATCATGTTCCTGTTTTGATGTACCATGTTATAGGCCTCAAACAAAGGGTCCAGTAACCATGGATTGAAACTTCTAGATGTTGGTCATGAATCTTTCCTCCTTGCATGCTGCTTTTTTCAAGTATTAACCACACAATAACAGAAACCTTAATACACTATTGGGAGTGCCCCAAATGTGGTGACCACCTTGGAAGAGGTGCATATCCTGCCACACTGTAATGAAGCTACCTTTTTCACAATGGCTTCATCCTGTATCATTGACATGAGTTAGGTACCATCCAAAGTGTCAGACTTCCTCTTGGCTTTGTGGAGGAGATGGCTGTGTGGTTCTACTGATGTAATTAGAAAACACATGGAGGATGTTTTCTTCCCCTTATTAAATGGCCTGGATTACACGTCAGAGTGATGTTCTGCTCTAAGTGCAAACCAATGTGTGGACAGACCCACACCCGTTGTTTAATGTACAGTGATAATTTACTTGCTTTATACAAAACTATGTAGCTTACGAATCCCAGTTGTGTCTTACAGATTGCTTCACGGGTCTTACTATAGGCAGCAAATGTAGTTTTGTTGTAGAAATTCTGGTGTGTTAAAAGAGCAGACCCAAGTGAGCCAGTCTCAACTGCACAGTGTAGAGTGCTGGGTACACAGCATGACCTTTGTCTCTTCTTCCTACAGGCTTTTTGGACCCTGAAAAGAAGCTTTTTTCTCATCGAATATTGTCTAGAGATGAATGTATTGACCCATTTTCTAAAACAGGAAACCTTAGGTATGTACTTAGTTGAATTAACGTGGGACAACTTACTACTCAGTTCCCTCTTATAAATTGAATATTGAGAATTAGAGTAATAATTCTGTGTTTAACATGTTCCAGGAATTTAACCTTCCTTCTTCAACTTTCAGCATAGCCCATAGAGTACTTAGTGCTGCTTTCCTCCTACATAGGTCCTGTTCCTGCTCTGGATGCATGGGCCCTGTCTGTGCTAATGTTCTACTGCTGTGATAAGATACCATGACTAAAGCAACTTATAAAAGAAAGCATTTAATTGGGGGCTTGCTTACAGTTTCAGAGGGTGACTCCACCATCACTGTAGGGAGCATATAGAAACGTGAGCCTCTGGGGTCCGTTCTCATTCAGACCACCACAGGCCCTGAGAGTACCCAGTCCTTTCTGTGTCTTCCTGTCCTATACCCTACTCTGGACCCTACTATAGTTGTGAAACTGCTTTTCCATGGCTCTTTGTTTCTGTCAGAAGAGGTGCAGTGGTCATCTTCCCCACATGGGCTGGATGTTAGCTTGCTCTTCACCTCTCAGCCATTGCCTTCCATGTCTTTCTTCACCAGCTGGCCTCAGAGATTAGGCCTTGAATTTCAGGGCTACTTTAAGGCTTGTCTAGAACTCACTGCCGCAGAGGCGGGAAGCATTGACCATCGAGGCAAACAAAGGTCAGTGCTCATAAGGCAAAGTAGCCTAGAGAAGGCGCAGGGACTGCCAGATGCACGCAGCAGTGCGAGCACAACAGCTGCCAGGTCACAGTTTTGTTTCACACAGCTTTCTGAGTTGAAGGATAAGGACACCAGTACCAGCCTCTCAGAGTTAGAGCTTCTTAGACATTTGCCTAGTGTTCATTCCACTAGTGTGTATACACCCATCAAACAGCTGAAGTGATTTATCTTTCCTCTTTCACATCTTTCTTTTTTCTCATCTGTTTCCTGTCTTTTCTAAGCTCTTCCTGCTTTCTTTCCTGCTTGGAAAGTAGTGTCATATCTGAAATTTGTCACTTTGCACAAAATGTTTCCCATTGCTACCAAGAGAGCTGTGTCCACCATTCTTATGTATCAAGTGGCATTTGTTTCTATAGTCTGTTTCTCTTAAGACCTGGACCATAGCAATTCTGTGTGGCAGGTATGGCTGTACAGGCATCCTCTTTTGAAATTTCATTTTTACATTAAGAGATCCATGGAGACTTGAAAACTGTGCAAGTTATTATTAACTAGAAGAGAATGTGAGGTCTTTATTTGAAGTAAGACCTTGCTTTTCCTGGATAGTATAGAGGGAGCAAACTGAGGGCAGAAGAAAGCATGGAATGACATTGGTGATTTGTCAGAGTACAGGGCTGTCTGAAGGGGTGGGTGCTAGACTCTAATGGAACCACTCTGGACAAGTGTAGGCTGCCCCCTGTGGTGTGCTCAGGAACAGCTGGGGGTCCACTCTAAGGGTACCTGATGAACACTTGGCCTTTGGGCTGAGTAGCTATGTTTATAAATGTGGTCTGACCCATTTGTTTACAAGAACTGAATTTTCAGGATTGTGTTCTGACCTGTGAGTGAAGTATTTACTCATTTTTAAAAGTTTTCTTAAGGAGAACCAAACAATGGAGAAAAATATTTTAATTTTACTTTCTCTGGAAAAAATATAAATTATGAACTAAATGAAAGTCCTTGTTATAGCTTGCTTCTTTTTAAGGAATCCGCTCTTTGCTCTTTATAGATAGTTGAAAGTCCTAGACTATTCTTTTTAGCAGAATGAAAGATTATTGCAACTGACAAATCACTGTCTGTGTAAACTGCATGTGTTTGCTTATAGAAATCTCTTTCCCTGTGGAGACTCGATGGTCTGCATCATTGATGACCGAGAAGATGTGTGGAAATTTGCCCCTAACCTTATAACTGTGAAGAAGTATGTCTACTTCCCAGGCACAGGTGATGTGAATGCACCCCCTGGGGCCCGGGAATCTCAGACAAGGAAAAAAGGTGGGTGATCGTCTCAGAGTGAAAATAGCATTTTGATAAATGTCTGTCTCTTATTTATTATCTCTGTAATGATGGTTTCAAGTCGAATATTCACTTTATTCTGTTTTGTTTTTTATTTGTGTTTCAGTTTTCCTAAAACAGTTGGGTTTATGTAATGAGAAGTGGGATATTTAAAAATAATATTAAGGGCTAGTGCTATAGATCTGTGGTCTATTGCCTTCAGTCCCTGGTACTGGAGGGGAAGTGGTGAGGGATGTCACATTGTTCTGAGTGCTTGCTGTCTGAGTGTCTAAGTGCTGCTGCTGCTGCACTCCATCCTATGAGCTTGGATCATACACCCCATAGAGGGAGTAAAGTGTGAGAGAGAGTTGTTCCCCTTGTAAGAACCAGCCCGCAGCAGAACAGGGACTCGATCTATTCCCTGCAGGGAATCAAGTCTGAGGCACATGGGAGCCAGAGTCTGTCTGAAGGAAATTCACATTTCTGTAGTTGATTGATAGATAGATAGATAGATAGATAGATAGATAGATAGATAGATTTTTATATATGTATTATATATATAAATTATTTATTTATTTATTTATTTATTTATTTATTTATTTAAGATATAGTCTTTCAATGTAGCACAAGCGGCCCCCTCCTTCAGCCTCCCAACTATGGTGATACAGGTGTGCATTACCAAATTCAGTTTAAAAGTTTTGGTTTTAAGTTTTTATGGTGAATTTTCGTTTTGAAGTAGAATGTTTAGAGGCATGTTATTGCTTCTGTAGGCACTAAAGTAGAAAATGAAGGCAAACTCCTTTTCATAGATGTTGGGTCTTGCAGATGTAGAACCTTGTAGACGAGGATGTTGACCTAGAACACCATGCCCACATAGGCTGTAAAGGCAGAAGGTCTGTGCATGGCCACTGACATGAGCTATTTATTGTCTGGCTCTTAGATCAGAAACTTCTGTAGGCCTGAGCCAGAGAGAACAGACAATTCAGACTGTCCTGGAGAGGGGTGGGGTTTAGTTTTGAAAGTTACTTACCATTAAATAACAGTCAGTTTTCCTTTTATGTGTATATTCAGTGAATCATCATTCTTCTAAAGGAACGGACGTCTTGGAGCAAGCTCTGTCAGTGAAGGATCCTGAGGAACACAGACCTACTCCTGGGACGGAGCAGAGCAACGGCCTTGGGAAGGCCTCCCGGGAGCTCAATGGTGGTGAGGCTGTGCCAGGAGCTTTTCCCAGTAAAACAGATGAGAAGGAGACCTCCCTTACCCGGCCCTCTCCTGCCAGCAGCTCCAGTGGCCACAAGCTGACAGAAGCTCCAGAGCTCCCTGTGTCTTGTGAATGGGACAGTGGGACAACACCAGGGGTGCAGCCTGCTCAGGGAGACGCCACCCAGGACTTGGACTTTGATCTGTCCAGCGACAGTGAGACCAGCGAGAGCAGCAGGTCAGAAGGTCAGAAGTCCTGCTCTGCTTCCGATGGGGAGAGCGAGGAGAGGAGACGCAGAAGGAAGTCTCCAGCCACCCAGGATAGGACAAAAGTTCCACAGCACAGTGGGCCCCAGGACACCAGTGGGGGGAGATCTGCGGCAAGCCCTTTGGGAGAGTCTAGCATCTACCCACATGACAAAGGATCAGACCTGGATACTCAGGAGGAGGGTGAACGGGACAGCCTCTGTGGCCTGGGCAATGGCAGTGTGGACCGGAAGGAGGCTGAAACAGAATCGCAGAACAGTGAGCAGTCAGGTGTCACTGCAGGCGAGTCCCTAGACCAGAGTGTCGGCGAGGAAGAGGAAGAGGACACAGATGATGATGACCACTTGATACACCTCGAGGAGATCCTAGTCCGAGTACACACTGACTATTACACGAAATATGACAGATACCTCAACAAGGAGCTTGAGGAAGCTCCAGATATTCGGAAAATTGTACCAGAGCTCAAGAGCAAGGTGCTCGCAGACGTGGCTGTGATATTCAGTGGGCTGCACCCAACAAACTTTCCTGTGGAAAAGACTCGTGAGCACTACCATGCCACGGCCCTGGGAGCCAAGGTCCTCACCCAGCTGGTGCTGAGCCCTGATGCTCCAGACAGGGCCACTCACCTCATTGCAGCCCGGGCTGGTATGTGCTACTGTCCCTGCTCCTTTGGGTGGGGACATCCACCCGGTAGTGCTCCTGGGTGGGCATATACCTGTGCTTCAGCTTGGTCCCTCTTTTCAAGGCTAGGTCATAATGCTCTGCATCTTTATAATCATGATAGTTTAAAAACAAGTTGGCTTTCTAGGGAAATAGATCAGTGAGTGAGAGTGCTTGTCACAGAGGTGTTAGGACCTGAGTCGGCATCTCCAGAACCCATGTAAAGCCAGGTACAGAGATTCCTGTCATAATCCTACTTTTTCCTTCCTTGAAAACATAGCTAGTCTGTGACTCAGTTGACCATCCTACAGCATGAGGTTACTGAGCTGTATGCAAAATAGCCATATGACACTAGAACAGGGCAGGATCAGCTGAAGATGGGTGAGGAGTCACTCAGTGGGTGATCACTAGCACTCCAGGGGTTCTTGGGACATAGAAGGACAAAAAGAGAAGAGTATGTGAGGCAGGGGACAAGGCCAGGTGCCAGACTGTGTAAGGAAGCCCTGGAGTTCAAAAGTGGTAGGGTGCCTCCACGCAGGAAGAATTAACAGGGACTCCTGATGGATCTCTTGCCATGGCTGGTGCCAGAGCCCAGGTAATAGGCAAGCCTGGAGGGCAGGGCCTCGGGCTGTCTGCAGGGATAACTTTAGGATTAGGAAGTAGTTTAAGAACAGAAATCCTGGGGCTGGTGAGATGGCTCAGTGGTGAAGAAGACTGACTGCTCTCCTAGAGGTCATGAGTTCAAATCCCAGCAACCACATGGTGGCTCACAACCATCTGCAATGAGATCTGATGCCCTCATATGGGTGTCTGAAGACAGCTACAGTGTACTTACATATAATAAATAAATATAACAATCTTTAAAAAAAAAAAAAAAGAACAGAAATCCTGTTGACCAGAGGTTTGTCCTCAGTGGTGAGCAGGATGCTTGTCTGTAAGTTTGGCATGCAGCTCTGTCCTAAGAGGAACATAAGACTCCACTCTGGTACCACATGGCAGTCAGGCTGACATGTTGTCTCTGCAGGTACAGAGAAGGTGCGCCAGGCACAGGAGTGCAAACACCTGCATGTGGTCAACCCTGATTGGCTGTGGAGCTGCCTGGAGCGCTGGGACAAGGTAGAAGAGCAGCTCTTCCCACTGGTAGATGACGATGCCCAGACACACAGGTAGGTTCCCTCCCATCCATCCTATTCCACCACTGCCTTTCTTCCTTCCACAACCAGGCATCTAATGTAGTCTCTACTCCCCTGTGAGCCACCATCATCCCCATCTTCCCAAGCTGGGCCAGGAGCTTCTGTAAACAGTTCTTCTTTATATCCGGCAGTGCTTTCAGGAGGACGACGAGTTCTGGCTGGATACAGTGCTGAGAACCTTATTGCTGAGGGTTTTCCATCCAAGATCCATCAGTTACTTGTCCTGGTGCTATGACACAATACCCTGACAACAACTTAAGGGAGGAGAGAGTTTATTTTCTATCCTGGTAGGAAAGTTATGGTCATGGAGCTTGGGATAGCTAGTCAGATTGTAGCAGGGTTTAGGAAGAAGGAATGATTAATATTGGTGCTCAGCTTTCTCCTTTCTGTGTAGTGTAAGACCCCACCCCCACCCCAGCCCAGAGAATGGTATCCTATCTACTTTTAGGATGAGTCTTCTCTCCTCAATAAATTTAATCAGAATAATCCTCACAGGCATGGCCAGAGGCTTGTCTCTAGATGATGGTAGATCTCTTATGTGAATTGTTATTAACCATTACAAATGCTACCCAACTCCCAAGGCTGCAGTGCTCCTGAGAGGGAGTCTGTTTTGTCCACCCTGGTCTTGGCCTTTGCAGAGTGATACTGTAGGTCCTCCATGGGCCCAAAGATGAGCAATTGTTAACATCCAGGTAGAGCTGGGCTTTCTCATAGTAAAATTCAGTTGTGGTACTCAGTAGTAAATTCTAGTTTGCATGTATTTCTTCAGGGTGGATATTATCACACACATTATATAAAAGGCTAGTTTAGATCTCAGAACCAAAGAAAGGGCATGGGATGAAGACCGTGGAGCAGGTATACAAAATTACTCAAAGAGGGAGGCATACTGGAAAATGGACTTTCTCATCTTTTGTGTGTTTGCCATGAGACACTTTTGGTTGTTGGGGACAAGTGGCAATCAGTACAAATGCCAGTTTCTGAGAGTAGCTCTGGTCATTTTCAGTTCAAGCAGATATTACAGAAGCCCACAAAATACAAAGAAGTTGTCCTGCCAAGGCAGAGGTGCCTCCAGGCAGGTCCTACTGGTGATGCCAGTGGTTAAGCATGATGCTGGTTTTATACATCATCATGTTCTAGAATTCAGAGTTGCAAATCTTCCATCTGAAGCATTCGGTTAAAAATTTGAAAGAGCATTTCCTTTGATTCCTAGCCAGTAGTGTCTGTTGTCCCTGATGCCCTGTGCCCCCATTCCTGTATCCATGCTGTTGATATTGCTGTGCCTCTCTTTCATCTTGTGTCCCTGGGCCATGTGTTACTAATAACGAGATTCATGTCCCTTGCTCTCATCTCACAGGGGTAACAGCCCTGCAGCCTTTCCAGACAGACACAGTGTGCTTCCAGCAGCCTTGTTCCACCCAACACCCATCCATTCCAAGGCCCATCCTGGTCCCGAGGTTCGAATCTATGACTCAAACACAGGCAAGCTCATCCGGATGGGTTCCCAGGGTTCTACACCAGCTCCCTCCAGTGCCCCACTTATCCACGGAGAGCCTTCCTCCTTCAGGTATGTTGTAGCACATATAAGCCTCCTTTGCTTTGCTGAAAAAATGGGCACCTAAAATGTTAAACTTTAGTTTTCTGAACCTATTAAGATGGTTTTGTTGGGCTACAGTATAGACAAGTAATATTTGAGGTTCTCCTCAGCCCTGAGTTAGTGCTGGGCTGCCTGCCCGACAGTGGTGATTTCCATGAGTCATGTGTCTACAGGATGCTCAGTGCAGGCAGGGTACCCAAGAGAATCCTGGGATGCCCAGCAGAGGAGGATCCCACAGGGTGCTCTGACCTCCCTCCTAGGTCTGTCCTCAGCAGGCACTCTAATCTTAGCCACCTGGACTCTTCCATATACTGAGAAGAGATGTTTTGTCAGAAAGGTATGTGAGAATGACTGATGAAAAGTCATTTGATGGTGGGGTTAGTGATGCCCACAAGTGATAGACCCTTGTTAATACCTACACTCTCTGCAGTCTTAGTCACCACCATTCCTTTGAACCCTCAGACCATCTGCTTGTTTAAATAATGAGCTTAGAGGTTTGGGGCTGTAGATACCATGTTCAGCTTGCAGTCAGCATACAAATTCTCTGTGCTCCTCAAAGGCACCCAAGATCATCCCTGGTAGTCACCTGGGGGGTTAACAGCCCAGAGCTGTAGTGCTGTCAGTTTTGCTCTGATTATAAGTGCTCTCTGGCAGGCCGGAGCAGTTTATATGCGTTCAGCAGAGTAGTTTTAGAGCCGAGCAACAATTTAGTCCTCTGTCCACACTTGTGCCCATCCTCAGTGACACACAAGCAATGGGAAGCAGGATTGCCACAAACAGAAAGCCCAGATGTTTGTTCAGGACTAGTATGAAGTGGCTCTCTGCTTCCTTGATGCACCTTGGAATGCACCTGCTGCTTTGCAGTTTGAAACAAAAAGGGTCATCATTACTGCAACGTGGTTTCTTCCAGTTAGTCCCTTACGTGCTGGACTGTGTCCACATGCTGCTGCCACAGTGGGATCACTGAGTTAAAGGTTGTGAATATTTTTAACTGTGGTGTAGTATAGCAGCCAACTTGGCAAACCTTGCCGCAGTTTGCCCAGATACCTAGAAGAGTAGACCTGTACTGCCTGGTGAGGTGTGTGTGCTGGTCACAGCCCCTGAGCTGTTCTGGGAAGCTAATGGGTAGCAAGAGGTTTGTGAAGACAGCCTCTCTGTGCTGTGGCTCACTATTAGAGTACACTGCAGCAAACTGCCTTCTCAGGTCCTTCTGGTCCTTCCTCTACTGACTTCTTTGGGGAGGGGATGTTGGTTGGCTTGTCTTACGAAGTTTGTCATGTAAAAAATATAATGGAATCCTCCTACGTGCCTACAGGAGAGATGCCTTGGTGAGCACCATGCTGCCAGAGCTTTCCCTGGCTCTGCACACATCATCAGGTGTCCAGGGTGTGCAGTACTAGCTGCTTTCCTCTGTAGCAGATTCCTATGATAGACATTTATTCATTCAGTGTCTATGAAGTTACATTCGGTATAGATTCACTAGACATTTTTTTTCTTGAAATTTTTCACAATTCAGACTGAGCCTCCTTTCAGATTCTGTTGTGATCAATACTGTTTGGCAAATTCTACATACTCTTATCATGTGTAACCTGATCCCAGAACACAAGGACAGAAGTTTTGGCACTTCCTGTTGTAGCCACAGCCAAGCTTGGCTGCTGTGCAGAGCCTAGTCAGAACAGGTATGAGCTAACAGTCACACACAGGATCCCAAGTAACTCATCTGTTATAGTATGAGAAGTCTGAGTTTGGTTCAGAGCACTGTATGTGTTTTACTATCCTAAAATATCTCAGGTAAACATCTACTTTTTTGTCAAAGTGTCTTTTAAAATGGTAAAGCTGTCCTCATTTCCGAGGTTTTGGATTGCAAATAAAGAGGATGAGTGTGCAGGGACACAGGTGGGCGGGTGTGTTATACACCTAGGACACACATAAATGCCGGCCACAGTGGAGCGCATCTGCAGTCTCACTGATCAGGGCAGGCGGAGCCAGGCAGATGGCTGAAGTTCAGGGACCGGCGGGCCAGCTCACCTCAATCAGGGAGATAGATGCCTTAGACATTTAAAGTGGAGGGTGATTGAGAAGACACATGATGTTAGCTTCAAGCCTCTACTCTTACATGCATGTAGCTTATATGAACATGTTCATGCTACATACATTATATCAAAAAGCAAAAACATGATGACCCAGGTGAGCAGCAGTGTTGAGACCTCTGCTTGCCACTCCCCCTGCCATCTCTCTGCTCTCTGCTTCTCTGACATGAAAGCCAGAAGGGACAGGGTGTGGGACAGAATGGGAGGTGGAGTGGGAATGGTTTAAAGTCTCTGGGAAATCCCCATAGCAAAAGTAAAACCACACGGTACCAAAGAGCTCAGAACCAGGGGAGGCTGTAAGTCTGTGCACATCCTTCATGTGGGACATGGATGCACACATGGAAGTCAGGGCAAGTGTGTGCACATCCTTCATGTGCGATATGGATGCACACATGGAAGTCAGGGCAAGTGTGGTGTCTGGACTGAGCTAGATTCCTGGGGCCCATGTGGTCAGGTGTGGTATTAGGTGATCTCAAGAGGAGACTGGCAGTGGAGAGAGATGAAGTGCTCAGGTTGTAGGAATTAGAGGTGTGTGATGACCACTAGTCTCCACACAATTGCCAAGTACAAAGGTTTCATCCCAGGGCTGCCTACATTCAAAGGTGACATGTGCTTGGGTTTTGCTGAGGGGCGTCTAAGTGGGTTCAGCATTTGGGTAAACTCCGTCAATATTTACTGAGAGTGCATGCTCTTTGACCCAGGTTTTGCTTTAGGAGCTGTGACCTAGATGTAAAAGCAATAGTCTGAGGGCAGTGAAGTGAGATGCAAGCTTTGGAATTCTTCCATTTCTTTCTTGCTGAACACAGTCATAAAGCTGTCCCTTGAGACAATAATGGACAGTGTTGGGAACAGCCCCAGTGACCAGCTGGGCTGTGGCTCCTGGCCACCCGAGTGGTGGGGTTTGGGCTGATAGTCTATGAGGCCATAAAGTCTGTATCTTCTGATCTCAAGAGACACAATGGGGGAGTTGAGGCTACCATAGCATCCAGGATTTGAGAATCAAAACCAAGAGTTGGGAGGACTACAGACTTACTTTTTATTCTGGATTTTGAGTCCTTCCACATTGTCTCAGCCAGCAATAGCTGTGGAAGGAGTGTTCTTTGGTCAGCCCAGAAGGGCAGATGGGTATGGGAAAAGGGTGAAAAAATAGAGCACTCAAGGCAGGAGTCTGGGAAGGTGTGGGCCTTTCTTGGGGTAGTGGAGGTTGTCAGAAGAGCCTCGGCACCTGTGAAGTTGAGACACACTCACTCTGAAGCTCTGAGCCCACTCTCTGGAGGTGTTGTGGCAGTCTCTTTACATGAGTGTACTAGGTTAAATCACTAGTCCTAAGTGATTGGCTTTCTGGAGGTCAGAGGTTGGGGTTGGGTTTTGAAGTTCCAGGTCTGGGTCTTTGTAGGAAGCAGCCCTGTTCTGAAGCTATCTCACACATGAGGAGACAGCAAGGTTTGACTTTTGTGTCAGGAACCAGCAACATCCTAAGATTTTCCCTTTGAGCACACAGTCCCAGTAGTCAAGGGGTTCATGTTTCTGTTGCTGGCTGTTTTGCAGTGTTATATAATCTGATAAGGGGCAAGAAGGAGCTGTGCATTGAAGGCTATTTCTGAAATTCAGTTTCTAAATTGCAGTTGGACAGCAGTGCCTCCAGAATTTAAAGCAGCCGCAAAGTCAGTATGTGCTGGTGTGCACCTGCGCAACACCTGTGCAGTCTGCTTTCCACGCTGCGGAAACCAACTCAGCTTCTCATTTATTTTAACTTAAATAAAAAGCAAAGCCACCTTGTCTTAAGGTGAGTACAGTGTTAGGTACAATATTGTTTTTTTAATTATTCAACTTTGTTTGAAGTGTGTGTCAGTAGACTAGGGATTTCTATCTAAGACAAGTGAAAAGTAAGTGTTGTCCGAAAATAATTTGTGTCTGGAAGGCTGAGCTTAAAAAAGCTTTTAATACGACAGCAGAGGAAGCCATGTCTGAAATGTGGAGCTGCCTCATGCAGCTGCAGAAGCCAGTCTCTGGTGGTACATTCTGGGGAGGTGATGTTTTCTTTTAAACCTGCAAGTGTCTTGTGCATCCAGGTTGCCAACCTGCCTTGGTACATAAGAGGATGGTAGTCATCAACTAAATCAGCTTTATAATGGAAAGGGGCTTTATACACCAATATGTCATCTTAGCCTAGTTCACATTTTGGAGGCTGCCAGGGAACATGTCAGGAAACCGTACTCCTGCTGTTCCTGCTTGAATGCACAGGAAACTTAGAAGCTGCAAAGTCGACAGGTGTGAGAAGTATGTAGTCATGACCCTGATTTCACAACTGATGAACTGACCAGTCTACATAAGGAAAAATGGAAGCCCTGCTCCTTCCTCCTCACTGCCTATGTCTAAATAGGGAACTTGATGTCTGGGGAGCCAAGAGCATCCAAATGCCAGAGAAATATACTCCTTGTGTGTGTTTGTGTACACCAAGGAATGTGCCTGAGAACTCTTACCTACTGTGGTCAGATCTACTCTACCAGAATGCCTTCTTTGCTGGGTGAGGAAATCTAGAGTGTTTTTCTTAAGACCACCATGTGGAATAGTCTATAGTCATACCACAATTCCGACATCCATAGTGGCCTTGGAAGCCAGTCTGCATTGTTGGCTGTAGTCTCCTCAGGCCAGGCAAGACTCCCAGCATAGTAGCATGGACGGCTCTTTCAGCTGTCCTACAACTTGTGTGGCTCCTGCTTGCCTGTCACAGGGCTCCTGTGCCTGCTATACTTTTGGGAGTTCAGCCTTGTACCTTCACGAGAGTGACAGCCAGCCCATCCTGGGCCTGGAACTCTGCAGAGCCATTGTGACAGGGTGCTTGGCAACAGCCCCGAGCACTATCCTTGATCAGCATTGTTGCCCTGGCTGTGGAGTTGTAAGTTTTGCTTTGTACTTGGTGTCTAGTACAGTGGAGTCCTCTAGCGTTGTCACTGAGTGAGGTCAGGGATACCTGCAAGCACTCCTTAGTGAGACTTAGGGACCCCTAGCCTTGTCACCGAGTGAGGTCAGGGACACCTCCAGGCACTCCTTAGTGAGACCCAGGGACCCCTAGCCTTGTCACTAAGCGAGATCAGGGACACCTGTAGGTATTCCTTAGTGAGACTCAGGCACAGTTAACGTGTAGCTTGAGCCAACTGTGTCCAGTTGGTGGGTGATGTCATTTGGTCTCATTCTTAACTTGGTGTCTGAAGCAGGGTGAGATACAGGTATGCCCTGGTTTCATGAATTCAGGGGTGGACCCCTTGGCCTGACTGAACTTGCTAAGGTGATGAAGGTCCCAACTGGAAAGTAGAGCCAGAGAGAGGCCAAACATGACTCTCTCAAGGGTTCACTGAGCTATGAGCATTCACTGGATGTGGTCACTCTGGTGAAATAACTGTGGGTTTGCCCATTCTCTGAGTTTTTTGGTTATTACTGTTAACATGTCTTTGTATATTTTCCACTTAAACAAACATTTTCTCAGTCTACTATAGTTTGTCTTTTTACCTTTTAACTGGACCTCTGATAGGAGTTTTTACTTCATGAGTTTTGTGAAGTTCTCTTTACAAGCTTTTTGTTGTGAATTGTGTTTTCATTGTTGAGTATATTACTGACAGCCTAGCATTCAGATTTTTCTAACCATTATTCTGTTTCTCTAAACATATTGTATTCTTAAGATTTACATATACTTAAATAAGATCTGCTTTCTGTCAGGTTTGGTTTTTTTAGGAGGAGGGTGGTATGAAGGGGGTATGGGTGTGTGTGCACAGGAAGGGGTGCATGTGGAGGCCAGAGGTTAGTACCCCCCTAGCAGCCTCTTTTGTTCTTAACCTTACAGTTTAAGACAGTTGGAGCTCACCAATTTAGTAAGCAGGCTGACCAATGAATTGTAAAGACATGTCTGTTTGCCTCTGCTGTACTGGGATTAAAGGAGCACATGTGGCCATGCCAGGGTTTTTATAGAGGTTCTCAGTTCCGGTAGTCATGTGTACATGACAGTTTTACCGAGTCACCTTTCGAACCTGAGTCACTTTTTGTAGCAGTTATAAGAGGTCTTTTTCAACCCTGTGTCCCACCACAAAGGTGGTGGATGGGGGAATGGATTGGTTAGCCCTGTGAGACAGTCTTTTACTTTAGCTCAGTGTGGCATGAAACCTGCTGTCCCCACTGCTGGGTCACAGGTGTGTGTCACTGTGATGTGAGGTTCGCCAAGCTCCACAGATGCCCTTGATCTTCATTTCAGTTGTTACCAAGTCAAACAAGTACGTTTTTCTGGATCTGTTTCCTGGCTCTGTCTGTTCCATCAGAGGACTTGTGTGACACCTTTTCTTTCAGTATTAGGTGAAATATTGTCTTTGGATAGGTTGTTGAGAGTTTATGGGGTTTGTGGCATCTTCCTTGTCACCCTGAAGATTGTCCCATCTTCCTCCCTTACATATGAAGCTTTGTTACTGGTAACTAACTGTGTTTTCAGTGGTTGTATGTGTTATGAACTTTTATAAACTTTTTTTTTCTTGAACCTGTTTCTACATGGGTAGTTATCTTGTTTGAATTTTACTACATTTATATACTTATTTTTTTGGAGGGAAGGTGTGTGGACTTGTGATGCATGCCACAGAGTGACTGTGAAGGTCACAGGGCAACTTACAGGAGTATTTCTCTCCTCCCACCGTGTAGGTCCAAACTCAGCGCTCAGGCCAGCAAGCTTGGCAGCTAGCTCCTTTGTTCAGAGTGTCTCCCTGCCTCATTGGTTGGTTTAAAAACAAAACAGAAAACATCTTTGAAGTCTTGGAATGGACCTATTTCTATTGGCTTATATATGTTGGCAGGCACAGTAGCCGTAGCCGTGAGTCTGCGATTTCCCTCTGTATGCCCAATGTGACTTGCTTCACAGTATGGGTTGAGTAGTGTCCTTTCCCCTCCCCTTGCTTCACTGAGCCTGAGGAGAGCTGGTACCACACTTTGGAATGTCTGGTGGATGTTTCACTGATTCTGACTGGCCCTGATAGCGGGAATCCTATCTTTTTTGCAAATCAGTTCTGCTGGAGATCTCTTCTAAAATCCAGTTATTTATACTTGGGAAGTAGAGGCAAGAGGACCAGAAGTTCAAGATGATCCTCAGGCCAGTCTAGACAGCATGATGCTGTGTCCAGAACAAAACAAAAACCAGTAATTTAGTTTATTGACTTGTGATTGTATCCTTGTTAAAGCTCCATGATTTCTGTTCTTTATCCTCTTCCTCCTGTTTGCTTGCTTTCTTATATTTATCCCAGCAGTTGCGTGTAGTTCAAGGGACTCCCTCAGAACAAGGTCTTCTGTGGTGCCCTTAACCTGCTACGTCCTTCCTGGGGAGGGTTAGGTCAGGCTTCTGTCCTTTGTGTGCTTCAGACTCCATTCCTTCCCGTAAGGGAGATCCATGATGGACTCTGTTCCCTAATAGCTCCATTTCAACACCTTGAAAGCATCTGATCTCTCCTGGTCTCTAAATTTGACAGGCAGGCTTTACTGTTGTCTTTCTTTCTCCTACAGGAGTAGGGAGGCACCTTTCCTCACACTGCTTCCTTGGTGCTTTTTTGTTTGCTTTTGTCTTTACTTAGAAGTTCCACCACTGTGTGTGGTTGTATGGATTTTGAGGCTATGGAGTAAAGGATTTGCCTAGCCTCTTAGATCAGAAGTTTATAACTTATAACTAGGTTAGGGACATTTCCAGCCATTGCTGTTTGGGTTCATCTCTGCCTCTTTTAGGAGTCTGGACCTTTTGTTGCCTTGTGAGTTCTTGAAGCTGCCTTCATCTTTTCCTCTCCAGTTGTGCTTTCTCTCTGTGCAGACAAGGTGGTTTCTGTTGTGTTTACACATACGAGTGTACTGGCAACCTGCTGCTGCCAGCTTCATGTGTGTGTTTTCATTGTGCTTTTCATCCCTTAGACTTCCCTCGGTCCTTTGCATCTTCTTCTTTGCCAAGAGTTTCTCCCCGGCTTCCCCCACCTCTTCCAGATATATTTGTAATTGATGGTTAAAGTCCGTGGATGGTTTAAAATCTTTGTATGATAAAAGGCCACCTTGTAGTTAACAACCCTCTGTTGATTGTCCTTTCCAACAGTTAGAGGTTTTCCGTTCTTATACAAGTAATTCTGGCTGAAGTCTGGCCATCCCATCACGTTAAGAATCTGGGTCTGGTAGGTCCTGTGTCTTAACTGACAACTGATATTGAGGTGGGGGAGGGGTGGCAGTATTACTAGGAAATGGTACCAGGTCTCACTCTCCCCTGTGCTGTTTCTGGGGCTGTCATTAAGATGTCCCGAGCCAGGCAACACTGGGTTTGTTTGGTTAGAGTAGAATTGGTATCGTCTAAACATTGATCTATCAGCTCATTTGTTAACACGTTTTATTTTAAAGTTACTTCAAATTGAGGAGTGTAGTGGGAGTGCTTTCCACTGTTATGGCTCTGCCATACTTCCTCCTTTGTAGTGCTTCTTAGAGTAACAGCCTTGCACTAGGCCAGCCTGGAAGAGCAGGAGCTCATGGGTATTTCAGGAGGCACCTGAAGAGCTTCCAGATAGTGACTGATCTGTAATGCCTTACAGGTCAGAGAAGGTGGGTTTGCATTTTTCATGCACCTCAAGCCCGTCACCCTTTGCAGAACTCTACTGGTGCTGTCAGACCAGGGTGGCTATGAACTGGGCGTGCCTTGGCAGTGCTGACCTTTAAAGATTAACACTAAGCTTCCAGTAGAGAGGTCTTGTTCTTACACTTCAAGTTTGGATGAAACCATTAGACAACAACCTTAAAGAGGAGCATAATGTGTCTACTTTTAGTAAAAGGAAAAGTTACACGAGCTTCCCCCTGTTCTCTATGGAGCTGTGGGTATTGGGCGCAAAGGTGGTGGTTTGAGCAGCTGGAAATGTGGTCAGTCAGATGTTTTAGGTCCTGTCGCTGAACCTGGATAGAAAGCATGGGAGGGGGCAGGGAGGGAGGGAGGAAAGGAGGGAGAGAAGGGCTCTTTCCAGGGCTTGTTACTCAGCACTGGACAGGAGCAACTGTGGCAGGAGGTGGAACCCTCTGATGTTGTAGTTCTCCTGAAAGCCTCAGATGTCTGGGCCCTTCCATCTCTTAAATGTTTATAGAGGTTCTACAAGTGAAAAGCTCCCTGCAGGCCTAGGAGATCTGGAATCCCTTAGATGTTGGCAGGAGTTGTCGTTGGAGGATTCCCTACCTCTTGACTCTAGTTAGTTTCTCAGTGTCCAAGCCTGGGATGGCTTAGTCTCCAAGGGCTAAGCAACACTCTAGAAGTCTTCCAGCCACTATGGCCCATGGTTTCTCTTCTCTAGCTCTCTACAGCCTTCTGTTCTTCAGCTTCTGTTCTGCCCTGGCCACTCTGAGCTCTTGAGCTTCCTCTTCAGCTAACAACAGCCTTGCTACTTTGACAACTTTATGCAGACTACTGAGTGGTCACTGCCACTCTGCTGCCTCCAACATGACTGTACCTCTGGTGTCTCTTAGCCCACTCTACTAAAAGTAAGCAAATAAATATTAAAGAGAAGCCTGATGTTGCATCCGGAGAGCTTTGCCCGTCTAGTCAGGCTGTTCTGTAGCCAGAGGACAGGGTTTCACAGTACTCAAAGCACTGCCCTTTAGTACCAGTCAGTAAAGTCTCTGGCAGGCCTCTAGAGGAAGTGTTGTCCCTTGAGTCTACCTGGTATTGTTTTAGGGTCATCTAGAGCTTACCAAAGCTTGTCTCATGATAGCAAAAACTTGCTACAATGGCTTTGAAACAGCCCTGGGGTAAGAGCTGAGGTTGCTGTGTAGCTTTCTTACAGTGTCATGGAGTGTTCAGGAATGGCCAGTGCTAGAGATAGTTCAACTGACTATTTGAAGCAACCAAGCAGGATAGAGTCTGACAGTTGCCAGTAAGAGTGTGCTTGCTTCATCCTCAAATTACTTATTTACAAGAAAATAACATCAGGAGTTTTACTGCAGCAAATTTAATACTAATCGTGGTGTTTTACTGTTCATGAGTCCCCTCCTCTGTCTCATAAAGGCAGTATTGGGCCTTGGCCACACACATCCTCATCATACTTTCTGCTGAACTATCTGACTGTGGTCAGACTGAGTTTTCCTAAAGATAGGAACATGGAGAAAACATTTGGAAAAGCAGAGAGTGCACTTTTTAGATTTCTGGGCAGAAAGTTGTTTGCCCTCGATAGATAATATTCAGTTAGCCTAAAACAGTTTCTTTTAAATTTTTTGACTTAGAATTAATGTCCCATTATTCTTTGTTACTACATTTTAATTGTTGTGTATGTGTGTGTACTTGAATGCATGTGCACATGTGGGTATGCATATGCTATTGCATCCTTGTGGATCCTGGGGAGCCAGTTCAAGCGCGCCACTTGGCTGCATCATCATAACGGGTCCCACATTTCTCCTTGTGATAGTGAGGTCTTGTCACTTTATGCTAGTGTCTGTGACGGCCAACCTGGGACCGCGTGGCCAGTGGTGCTCAGCTTCTCGTCCCACTCATTAACCTGAGGAAGGACCTATTCTAGAAACAACTGTTTTACTCTCTAGCACAGGCTGGCCTCAGACTCACAGTTTTCCTGCTTCAGCCTTCCAAATCCTAGAATTGTGTATAGGAGCCACTTTGTCTAGTGTGCCTTAAACTTTAAAATAAACGTAAACGTGCATAAAATATCTTCAGTGAGGTTTGGCACATGTAGATGCACATTGCAGACAGAAACGTTTTCAACAGAGCTGCAATTTTGCAGATACCAATTTAGTGTTAGCATCTTGAGGGTCCAGGTTAGAAGTGTCTTTGAGGCTTGAACTTGGTCCTTGCAGCTGATTGGTTACTATAGTACTCAGTGAAGCTGTGCACACAAAACCTAATATTTCTTCTGTGTCCTTTGTAAGCAGATTAATTCCACTCTATTGAGATCCACCTCTTAACTCGCCATTCCTGTTTGGCTTCTGTTCTGTGCTCTGAATAGAAAGTAAATGTCACTTGCTTTCTTTTGTTTCTAGTGAGTCTTGGCTTTACTCAAGGGTAAATGACAGTGCCTGATGATTTTAGGCAAACCACAAGCCATTTGTCTTCCTTTAAGTTTTGTGCTCAGGTCAAGTCAGGTGATGGCCTGTAGACAAGGTAGTTTCTCTGTAAATGAGGTGAGTGTGGGCCTCCTCAATGGCCAGGACATGTCCTAGGAGGAGATGCTGGGTCTGCTACACAAGCAGGGATAGCAAGTGGGTAGACTGGACAGGGCACCTTGTCTTTCCATACAAATGTTGTCTGTGTGTATCACCTCATCTGAGAATCAGGTGTCTGCTACCGAGCTGGAAAGGTGCTATGGAACTGCTTTCCTCATGCGGGACTATAACATTCCTTACAGAGCTGTTCAGCCACATCAGCAGCAGATGTTTGGCGAAGAGCTGCCAGAATCTCAAGATGGAGAGCAGCCTGGCCCTGCTAGAAGAAAGCGACAACCCAGTATGTCAGAGACAATGCCGCTGTACACTCTCTGTAAGGAGGACTTAGAGAGTATGGACAAAGAGGTGAGAATGTGGTAATGCAGGTCCAGTTTCCGGAGGCTGGTGTGCATAGCACATCACAGATTCAGCTGGGCTTCCGTGCAGGACAGGCACAGGTGTTGTGAGCCAGCACCTACTTTCCTATTTAAAAGGATTTGTAACCATGTGAAATGAAGTACCCATGTGTTTGGCAACAAAAACACACAGCCACCACTCCCAGGGATTCACAGTAGTGTCTGCAGATGTTCCAAATTGTCATAACAAGAGGGAGCTTCTGGCATTCTGAGGTACAGGAGCCACAGCAGCTTTTCAGGATACCCTGCTAAGGGAACAGTCCCAACAGAAAGCTTGATAGGATTCAAGATACGAAGTGCTTAATTAGTTTGCATTCAGTTAAACAGATTTTTTTTTTAATACATGAATTCAGACAAATTAAGACCAGTTTTCTTCTGTCATTTTTACACCACTAAATAGTTTTAAGTACATAATGTGAAGCTGGTTTTTTCAGATGCTAAATTTGGAGAATTAAATACCCTGACTACAGATGTGTTTTAATTACAGCCTAAATACCGGGGGTGTGGAGGGGTCAGGTTGTCCCTTAGAGCTAAAAGCAGAACTGTGTCATAGGTCAGTATTGTCTGTACTCTAGGCTCAGCCCTGGGTATTTCTGTGTCCCTTGGCCTTATGCATCTTCCTCTAGGCTCCCAGGCTAGCCCTCTGACAGAAGCTTTTGCTCCTGGGGTTTTTGTGTTGTGGTCTGTGCAGTCACAGCTCTGCAGACTGCTTTGAGAGGACCACTCTTAAGAGATGACCTTCAGGCCCCGTGAACAAAAGCTGCCCTCTGCACGCTTCCTGCAGCTGTGGGGGAGCCCACCCACCTCCCTGGCAGTGCTGTGCTGTGAGGACAGAGCTTGCTTTCCAGTGATCGTGCAGACAGAGCGCTCAGGGAAGAAAGCATGCTTCTTACTGACTTTTTAGCAAAAGCAAGAAAAGGATGACATCTCATCAGTGACTCAGGCCTCTCTCAGATGATAGCTTCTTTGCTGAACTCTACCATTTTCCTGTGTTTTTTTGCACTTTAACTGTTGTCATTTCATGAGAAAGGTTTTCTTGGCCACTGCTTCCCTGTCCTCAGGCTCAGCTGACTTGGATTGGGAAGCAGTGCCTGCACTTGGCTCTCCTCACCCCAGGGCCTGCTGTGTTGCTTTTTCCCTTCTGGCTTCACAGGAATTCCTTTGCATTCTGTTTGATGCTGCTTGGCCTTATTGTTGGTTTTTATTCCCTTCATATCAAAAGGCCTCATTATGCTGTGAAACAGTAACTTTTACTTCAAAATCTTATCCTTTCAGCCATAAAAGCCAGCCTTAACCCCCTAACCTCAGCTCTACAGAAACTCCTGAGGAGGAGCTGGAACTCTGGCTCATGGGCATGGGTCTTGTTAAGTTGGGGGAAGACAACTGGAAGCTTCATATCTCTACACAGGCTTTGATCATTCCTGTGTCCTGGGACCTTAAAAGAAAACATCCCTGTCCTCCAACAGACAATAGCCAGGGTTGCCCATGCTTAAGCATAAGGAAGATGCTTTCTGAGTTCTATGGGTCCCAGATCATCTTAGATTGTTTAATTTTCTTAGAGACGAAGTAGGTAAGCAGGCTCACAATATATAAGCACCAGGCTATTTTCATGTGCTTCTGGCCACTTAGGATCTGCATGCCATATCCATTAAGTACTGATAAACCGCATGGGTACTTAGGTTTAACTATCTTCTGTATCAGTGTCTGTCCCTCTTCCAGCAGACAGTAGTCATTACTCTAGGACCACCCTGATCCAGGTGACTTCATCTTGCTTAACAGATCTACAAAACCCCTTATCTCCAATGAAACCATAGACACAAGGACCATAATAGGGCCTTAGGGTAGAGAGACGGAGGCTGGTTGTTTTGGGGAAGAGGCATCAATCTGCTTGATAGGATATCACAGGAACTTGACCAGAAGTACACAGTCACCTCCAACTATGTTGCTACCCAAGTGCTTCCTTGGGTGAGCTGGAGCAGAGTTTTTTCCTGAGAAATTTTAACCTGGTTTATAAACTAGGTATATAAACCACACATTCACTTGTAGTGAGTCATGAAGAAATTTATTTTAAGAGAAGTCTTTGGTATACATATAACCTTGTCACTTACTAAAGGTCAAAGCAAACTTGTACTGTAATAAGATGAATGTGCTTATTTGATGAGTGTTCATGAAGAGATATGTTGCCATTCATGTGGGTGCCAGGGGACAACCTTGGACACTGTTCCTACAGTACTATTCACCTTGGTTTTTGAGAAAGGGAGGGTCTCCCCTGCTAGGCAAGGCTGACTGCCTAGGCCAGTAAGCCCAATGGATCCACCTCTCTCTGCCGACAGAGCTAGGATTATAAGTGTGTATGCTGAAAGAGCTAGGATTATAAGTGTGTACCACTATGCCTGGCTCTTTTATGTAAGTTCTAGGGATTTAATTCAGAATTTCTCCTAAAAAAAATTAAATCTTGATTAAATATTTGGTACTGCAGAACATGGAACATCCTCAACATTTTTCATTTTAGTTGATCTTTTGCTTTTTGTAATCATCAATTCTGATGATACCATTTTACAAAAAAATAAAAATCATATAAGATGGCAGTAATATGCTTAGAGCCATTTCAAAAATTGTTGGGAAATTATGTGGTAATCCCCAACCAATGTTCATTTAATGCTTTTTTTTTTTTTAAATGAAAGTCAAGTCAGCAACTCAAAACAGAAATTTAAAAATCAGTATTTTAATACAATATAATTGAAAGCAATACATTAATTTCATATTTGTGTTTCCTAATGATAGGAAAATATTCTTTGTTTTCTGTAAACAGTTATGTTTCTTTAAGAGCAACCTTGAATGAACAGCAACAGCACTGCAATTCATGACATGCTTCAGTCCCCAGTCTGAGCCAAGGCATTTCAGACAGTGTGCGCTGGCACCATGTGTAATGGCAGGGTACAAAACATACACGTCACATGGCCATAACTCTGCTAGTTGGTTTTACCTGTCAACTGGACATAACCCAGAAAGTGAATCTTAGCAAGGAATTGCCTTGATTGGGTTGCCTGTGGGCATGTGTGTGGGCGATTTTCTAGATTGTTAATTGAGTTAGGAAGACCCACCCTGAATGTGGGCAGGATCATTTCACGGGCTGGCCCCTAAATTGTCCAACAGTAAAGAAAGTCAGCTGGCATAGTGGCAGGGCGGGTGGCCCAGGTGAAGTCAGTCATCTCTGCCTTTACTGGGTGGGCTTTGACTAACTACTTTGTCCTACCACCATGATTTTCCCTCAGTGATGGACTGACCTAGAATCAGAAGCCAAGTAAGCCCTTTGTTTGCTTTAGTGGAGGTATTTGTCATGGCAACAGAAATTGTTACTAGAGAAGTGGATTTGTTGCTGCCGTTAACCTGACCAGGTGCCCTTTTGTGCCTTGGACTGTTTTATTGGCAGATTAGGGAAGATTTTGGAACTTTGGACCAAAAAAGCTTGTGAGTGCTAATTGCTTAATGGTCTTTCTGGCAGGAGCTTGGAAGATACAGTTGGTAAGAGTAGTGCAAACAATAGAGACTTGTTGAGAAGGGAACCGGAATTTTTGCCCTTAACTGGATTGGGGCTGTTTGTGGATGTTTTTGCTGTGAATTTGTGTGCCTGGGGCTGAGAAGTGGCTGGGGTTGTCAGAGCTCAGCACCACTGAGGTGAAATGTTCCAGGTCTCACTGGGACACTAGGAACACGTTTCCTCAGTGTCAGCAGACAGAAGCTGCCAGGGAGGCCAGGCTACATCTTGTGCTTCCAGCAGCACTTAGCAATGTCTGAGTAGTGTTCACATGGTACTGGCTTGAAGGCATAAAAGACACAAGATTGAGGGAGCCATAGAGAGGTAGCTGAGGCGTGGTGCTTGTGGTAGAGTCACTGTACCTGTGGTGAGGGCCTGCTTACGGAGAAAGGAGCCTCGGGAGTGTTACTTTCCATTTCTCCCCACTGTCCATTCTCCCTGACATGCTGGGCAGGATCCTCACCATGTCACCTCCCCTTCCTGACTCTATTTACAAAGGTTTTGACGACTTATTGCCCCCAGTCCAAATACTTAATGGAGGCTCCACTGCCACCTCTATGAGCAGGGAAAGCCAGTGTTCTTCTAAGCACAGGTCTGAGGATGGCATTCTCTGTCCAGAACCATAAAGAACTACAGAACTCTTAGAGATTGGAGTGGGCCAAGAAAAGTACAGCAGAAACATGCAAAGCTAGTAAAAACCAACACTGCTTTTTCTTAGCTGCTTTAATCCTATGTATATGTCTAGAAACATGTAGAAGCCAAAGATTCTTGGCAATCCAGTGTCATCCCCAAGGTAGAATACCAGCCTGGGATGGGGGCAGGGCTACCTGCAGGCTGCTCTTCTGTGTCAGAACAAGTGGATTTAGAAGATATGAGCTGCTGCATCACTAGTAGCACTGGGTATGTCACCAGATTTACTGACTGTCCAGACCTTATCACTGTTTGTTGTATAACTACTATAATAGTTATTTGTTCTGTACAGTCCAGACAATGATATATGATAGCCATCCTTCTGGTTTTGAATGGGTGAGTTTATTAAGTATACAGCAAGCAAACGTAGAAAAATAAATAGCAGATGGTGTGTCGATACAGAACATCAAACCAGGTACTTAAACATCTAGCAGAGATGACTAGAGTACCCAGTTAAGAGAGTGAACAAAAAGTAGCATCATGGAGGCAGTAAGGTAGAGTTACTCATCCAGGTCTCAGGTGGAGCAGAGGGTCCCCTTGTATAAGACTTCATATGATAGAACATGCAGCAAACAGCACATAGATTATCATGAAAGCAGGCACTTTGGATCATCCAGCAGCAATGCAGGTGAAGTTGAAGCAGTCAGCTGGAGTTCTGGATTGTTCTCTGTGGAAGGGCTTCCTGTGGCTGACCTTTGTTTCCCATTTCCACTGTAGGCACTACTTCACCCTAGAATAGATAAGGTTAGCCACTGATAGAAGGGCTTCACCTTCTAGGGGTTCTCAAGGACTCTTGAACTGTTCATTGTTCTCTTCCTCCCTGTCAAGAGTTGAGGTGGGCTAGCTAATCCTTAGATGGAAAATTGTAGAGGACACTTTGGAACAACATGCTTGGGTCTGAGCCAGCTTCTCCTTGAACTTAAATAGCACACGCCACTTTACCAAGGTAATGTACATTACATTATCCAAGACGGTTATGGCAAAGGCACTTCTCAGTTCTCTTAGAAGAGCATGAGTTTGACGGCTTAAGTGTTTATGAGAACATGGGTTTTGTGCATTCTGTTAGTCTGACAACCTCAGTCAGTCGGGCCCATGGTCAGAATTTACACTCTGATTTACACTCCTAATTTAGTTTATTCAGTTTGCCAGCCACAAAGGAAAAACATTTTAGGCACCAGTATGTGGCCTCAAGCCTCCTGAGTTCATGCCTGAGAGAAGAGGCATGTGCTAACAGTGAAGCAAATCACATTCCTCATTTGAGCAGAGCCCATCCATGGCCATTGTAGCTGGCCTGGTGGGCAGGATCTTACCCTTGAGAGTGGGTGCTGGCAGTCCCACTCCTGTAGTGTAATTGTTAGCATGCTGCCAACAACCCTGACCTTCCTTGACCATGGCTAACAATTGAGGCCAAGTGCCTGGGCATCCCAGGCCTAGCCAAGTAGTTCAGAGAAACCTAGAGTCCCAAAGGTTCTACATGATGGGGCTGTGCCCCAAGTTGCTCCCTCACAGGCAATCAGCAGGAGGACCTACTACCCAGCACGTAGGTGCCTTTTCTCCTCTGGCCTTCCAGCGAGTGCAGCAAGGCTCTCACTATGTTGTGTTAGGTATCTCATGAAGGCTCATCATAGTCTCTTGGATCACAGGTCGTGGTTGCTGAATCCTTCCCAGACAATATCAAATTTCTTTAAAAAGAATAGTTGCACATGTAAGATGCCAATGTGTCCTTTTAAGCCTGGAGATGTACAATCCCTTGTCACATTATGTAGGGATAGTCAAGCTTGGAGCAGCTGCAACAGGCACTTCCATAACCTTAAGCTGCTTGAGTATACCTCTCTGTATTGACTGCAGTGACTCCTGTCCTGTGACTCACCTCCTGTCCTTGTAACTATTGAAGGTTGCTTGGTCTAGTACAACACCCAGTCTTTCTCAGTATGTGGGAAGAAGACCGGAGAGATGCAACAGCTGTCATCCATAAAAAGATGAGAATCATTTGCCTTCTTCCTCTGCTGGTGACGTAGCTCTATCCCAGGATGTGTATTCTGTCTTAATTTATCATCAGCCTTTCATCCCAATAAAAGATAAACCTTTCTCTCCCCTGCACCCTCAGTAAGTTCTTCGGTGGGTTTTTGTTTTGTTTTGTTTTTTGTTTTTTTGTTTTTTCTTGCCAGCAACATCTACTTTAAATATGGTCTAGTTTCTTGAACTAAAGATCCTAAAGATCTGTGAAGCTAACTTCACCCTGCCGTCTCTCTGCATCCTCTACCTTCCACCTGGAAGTTACTGGGGTCCTAAAATACCTAGGATAGTCAGTCTCTTGTGTGTTCTGTGTCCCCACAGAGGAAGTTCCTCTGCTATGTCCCTGAGCATGCTAAGCTTCTGCAGTGGAAGGCAGGCACTAGTGCGTGTAGACACAGCTGCGGCTGGGTGGAAGGTGAGCACCATGCAGGTGGGTTGTGTGGGTGGGCATCAGTGCAGGGAGGTGTTAATACAGTTCTGCAGACACAGTCTCAGGAGTGATTCATCCTGAAGATCACTTAAGATACGTGGAAGGCAATAGACAGAGATAGGGGAACCTCAGAGTAGTGCTAACAGTGAATATGACTGAGGAAAGTGGGCTGGAGCAAGAAAATTCTAGAAGAAATTATGACTAAGAGTATCTGAACCGAAGAGGAGGCAGACAGCAGTCTCTCTGTACAGGTTGAGCTGGCCAGGTGTGGAGGTGGATGGGTTCAATCCATACTATGTCTGCTTCAGGTCCAGACCTTCCCAATATTTTTTGTTGGGATCAGAGAGATCATGGGTACGTGTGTTGGCTTGTTGTGTGCATGAGGTGGGGGGTACTCTCGCATAATCACTAGCTAGACAGGTGTAGTCCTTTCTTCTTAATCTGATATGTAGGTTCTGTGGAGAGAGAGGAGGGTGGGAACTATCCCAAGGATTGATTGACCCCCATGGATTCCTATATACTAGGAAAAAGTTTGCACAGTTATTTGTTGAAATTTAAATGCTTGTTTTCATGGTGGCCAAAATGTTTGTGTATTACTCCCAAGCTTCTTTTTGCTGGTTTGTGATTATATCTTGTGATTTGATCAGGAATGGCTCCCATTTTCTGTCTCATAGCCACATGTGTTGTATACTCTCTTGGACAGGATGTATTTGGTCAGCCATGAAACCAGGAGACGAGACTATGACTTATAATTCTCAGTGCTAGAGAATTCTGTGTCTCCAGTGATTTCATTTTTCTGCTTTACTATTGTGGACAATCTGTTTATCTTCAGATTATTAACAAATAATAACTTTAAAAAACAGTGGGCAGAGACAAGACCTGAAGAGAAGATAGAGGGATGCTATGGGATACTGAAGCAGAGACAGATTCATTATCGTATCTCTGCACCTGCCTGATTCTGGGGATGACCAGTCACCCCAAAGGAACTGGGGCATGTGCCTGCAGTGGCTGTGGAGAGGAGCAGAGTCACCTGCAGCCAAGTGCCACGCTTGTCTCTTCTAGTCTTTCCCATTGGTCACTGTTCTCCTTGGCTAATCCCCACCTCCCAAGACTTGCTCCTCCAGGGTAGGGAATCTAAGCACATGTGACCGGTGCTTGCTAGGTGAGGGCTGCATGTGTGTTGCTTAGCCACAGTCCAAGAACAACATCCTGATCACCAGTGTTTGCACCCTAAGCTAAAACCTGATGCTGTGAGAGTGGGTGTGTTCCACTGAACTCGGTCGGCACTCGTCTGCTCAGGTCTGCTCCTGTTCCCATTATAACAGTAATTACCACTGTTTATGTTTATAGTTGATTTATATATATAATTAATTACCCTGTGGCTAAGATCAACAGCAGTAGTAATTGACACTGAATTAGACTCTGAAAAGAGCCTCAGTTGTAAGCATGTACTGTGTCCACCTCTGATGAACAGTGTCATGACAGCAGTCACTCTACCCTCTCGTCAGCTTGTGACTGGATCTTAGACAGTTTCCTAGTTAACCAAAGCTATTTCATCAGCAGAGATCGTTGAGCCACTTGGTAACAGCCTGTCCTACATAGGACGCTCTTTGATGGTATGGGGATATAAAAGATCTTCATCAGGTGTCTATGCTTGGTTTTAATTTTTTTTCTTTTAAGGTGATAAATGTTTGGAAGAATGATCTGTGTCTTTGGCCCTCTGTTTCTTGAAAATGTTGGTCTCTGGAGTTTTAGTGAGATGGCCTTGTTGTGTGAAAGCCTGTGAGAGACTTGAAGGTTGTCATTTGTTTCCATCACCCTGGAGTAAAGAACTTTGTGGGGAGGAAGCCTCTTCAGGAATGTGATTGGGAATAAATATGCCTCTCCTTTGTATATTATTTCTAGGAAGAATTTTAAAAATGAATCCTACACACTTAAGGGACATGTTTTGATAAAGTAGTAAAAATTTTAAAAATACTTTAATAAGATGACATTGCTAAGATGCTCTATCTTGCTCTGTAATCTCGTTTCAAAAACAAGGTGTTTTTGTAAAGTGTGGTCCCAACAGGAGGACAATTCATGAACTTCGCATCAAAAGACAATTCTTTATACAACAGTGCTAAAAATGGGACTTCTTTTCACATTCTTATAAATATGAAGCTCACCTGTTGCTTACAATTTTTTTAATTTTGTATTTTCCGAGTGTGCATATTGTACACTTTTTGGGGATATGCTTAGTAATGCTGTGTGATTTTTCTGGAGGTTGATAACTTTGCTTGCGGTAGATTTTCTTTAAAAGAATGGGCAGTTACATGCATACTTCAAAAGTATTTTTCCTGTACAAAAAAAAAGTTATATAGGTTTTGTTTGCTATCTTAATTTTGGTTGTATTATTTGATATTAACACATTTTGTATAATTGTATTGTATGGCTGTATTGAATCATGTAGTATCAAATATTAGATGTGATTTAATAGTGTTAATCAATTTAAACCCATTTTAGTCACTTTTTTTTCCCCAAAAAAATACTGCCAGATGCTGACGTTCAGTGTAATTTCTTTGCCTGTTGAGTTACAGAACGTGGTGCTCAGTTGTAGAATGTATTGTACCTTTAACACCTAATGTGTACATCCATGTAACAGAAAGGGCAACAATAAAATAGCGATCCTAAAGAAAGATGATGGCAGAAAGAGATCTGTAAGCACAGCCTTATTTTCTTCTGTTGTCCAGAATACTTACAATTCTTGAGCCTCCCAGAAATTGGAAGCTAAATAAAGCAACTCGAGTTTCCTTAAAAAAAAAAAAAAAAAAAAGAACTTTGTGGGGTTTAGAATGTGATTTGCATAAGTCACTTTGAGAGCATATCTGTTACTTTCAAACAGCATTTGTGTGGCAGTTTTAAATTCTCTGGAGCAGTTTCAGAGCACCTTGAGTGTTTTCCAAGTTTGGGGTTTTTCACATGTCATTAAAGTTTCTCTTTGGCCTTCAAAGTATTTTCTGTTCATAAAAATAGCTTCTCAGTTGACATCATTCCCCTTAAAATACATTCTATCACTGTATTAGTTTTCTGTGGTAGATAACAAGTAGTGCAGATGCAGAAGCTTGAAGGAGCCTCTATCTTCCTCTGCATACTCACAGGGTCAGGAGTCAAGTGCAGGGGAGTGGGGTCCCTCCGCAGGGCCTCAGCATTCTCATCAGCTAGCAAGCTCAGTGTCTTCCCTGCTCCTGCTGGGTACAGATTAATTCTCACTGTTGTAGGAATGCAGTCCTGAGGAGGGCATGGGTTGACACTCTCTCCTTGGCATGACCACTAGGCCACTGGACACCAGTGGGAGAGTCTCTTCTAGGTGGCCAAAACAGCCTTGTGTCATAATATCCATGATAGGAATGGCATTTGCCCTTGGAGTGAGCTACAGATTCCTGCTGTCACCGTGGAGTGCTTGACTCCCTGCTGACCTTCAGGTGCCCACCACTCAAGTAGTTCCAACTCCATCTGTGAATAAAATACAAGGCCTTGTCCAACAGCAGAAATACTGTGGGAAGTCCCCTCTATCCTTTGTAACATCATCAGGAAACTTCTAGAAAAGAGTGACTTAATGTATCTATCAATACATTCAGTTTTTCTATCAGAAGATTCTACTACTCAGAATATTGGTTCTTTGGAACAAAGAAATAAATACATTTATGTGGGTTCCAAATCCATTGATAATAGTAGAAACATGATCCTTGGAGGTCATCTCTGGAGAGTCATGTGAATGGTGGCACATTTAAGGTCATTCTAGTTCTGTTTGGTAAAGCTGATATGGAGCCATTCTCTGGGAAGCCCTGCATATTCACCCTCTGATTTCTGTACAAGGATAGGAAGAGGCTATCTGTCAGTCTCTTGCAGAGGAGGAAGAAGGACCACACAGGCCACTGGGCTTGTGGGCTGGCTGCTGATCCTGTCCCTTGTGCTCAGGCGTCACTGTCTGTCTGGCTGTCAAGTTGTAAAAAGACAGATTCTCAGAGAGCTGTCTCCTGAAAGTGGCTGGCGGAGCCACATGCTGCTGTGTGTTGATAGACACCACATTTGATATGCTTTGTTGCCATTTTTTGAAGACTCAGGACTTAATTGGCTATTTGTTGATTTTTTTTCCATGTCATGTGCTTGCTTTTAAGTTTTGCCTTAACATTTAAAACAACTTTCCTGTTGCGTATTTTAAATTAAGTTTATTACAGATAGTTTTCAAAAGTCTGTTGACACATTTGTAAAAGAATGCCTTTGGGAAATTCCTGTCATTCCCAAATAGAAGCTTGATTGAAATGAGGTCAGACTTGGTGTATGCTCAGTTGTGGCTTGGCTTTTAAGGTGTTTCTCTAGGTCTTCAGCCAGCCATCAGAGTTAATGAATGCTCAGGTTAGCTGTCTGCCACACAGGAATGCTGGCATAGATGTTTGAAATGCCTTTCTGATCAAGATATAGATGCAGTCAACCATACAAACACTGGTGGCCATGCAACTCACCCAGGTTGCCCCTTGGCTTTTCAAAGCTATGCTGTGGGTAGAAACCCACGAGGGAGCTGCTCATCAGGACTGACGGGCAGGATTCTAACACACTGTCATTGCTGAAATCTAGTAAATGGTTCACTCGTGCAGCTGGACGCACCCCCTCTCTACTCTGTGGCTTTCCTTTGTCCATCTCTACAGCGCAGGAGAGCTAAGAGCTGGGGCCAGGATGCCAAAGCCAGCTGCTGGCTCTGTGCCTCCTCTGCATAGCATCAGCCCCCATGTGCACAACAGGGTAACACCAGCCTCTTCTCTGGTACTGAGGTACAAGGTGGTTCACTGTAGTGGTGGACCCAAGTGAGGTTCCCCAAATGCCTGCTTGTCATCTGGCTTTTGTTTGTTGTGCCTTCCCCCTAAGTTCTCCGACCATGACATCAATATAATATGTGAAAACGTAAGCCTGGGCTGGGCGGTGGTGGCGCACGCCTTTAATCCCAGCACTTGGGAGGCAGAGGCAGGCGGATTTCTGAGTTCGAGGCCAGCCTTGTCTACAGAGTGAGTTCCAGGACAGCCAGGACTATACAGAGAAACCCTGTCTCAAAAAAACAAAAAAAAGAAAGAAAGAAAGAAAGAAAACTTAAGCCCGTGAATGGAAGCTACCTTCCCTCCTCAGGACTCCAGTGGGCAAGCTCCCTGGGCATTTCTGAATGAGTCTCAGTACACCTCTGTTCTTCTGCTATTGTTTAAGCTTAGTTTCAGTCCCCAGCATTCAAGTAGAAAACAGAACTGAATATCGGACCCCTGCAGAGTGGCACTGAGTCTGCTCTTGTATGGAGATGGTGGGAATCTGTTGCAGTCCTTCCTGGGCAGGTGTGGATCATGTGACTCCTACAGAAAGCCAACTTGCAAGACAACTCACTCACTGACTCTCCACCTTTTGACAGGTCGATGACATCCTTGGAGAAGGCAGTGATGACAGCGACAGCGAGAAGAAGAAGCCAGAAGACCAAGACAATGAACAGGAGAGAGCACCGAAGCCCAGGAAGCCTAGAGCCCCAGGGATCCGAAGAGAGCAGCCTGTAGGGTTGCCCTCATCTGGCGAGAGAAGTGCCACTGGCATGCGTGGGCCCAGGTAAGGAAGGTGGTCAGGGAAAAAGGGTGTCCAAGGGTCTGGACAGTGGAGAGACCATGCAAGGGAAGAAATTCAAGGGAGGGCAAACAGCAGGCAGTGCCAAACCTGCACACTGTCTTTGAGGTTCTACACATCACATCCTGTAGGTCACTCTCATTGACACCTGCATTTTCACAACAGTGGGAAGGGAGAAAAGAAACCTTGGCTGTTTGGGCATCCTCAGCACTGTCAGATTGTCAGACATTTATGGGAACTTGGTTCTGACTGTATGTTCTCAGTTCTGCACTGAGAGATCTGGCTGCCCCACCTTAGGATGAGGAAGTGGCCTGAGGTGCACCTTTGCCCTTGCTTGTAGAAGCATGGTCCTTATGTTCCAGGAGCCTACCCTTGAGCCATGGAGAAGCTACCTTGTCGTCCCTTCTCCTGTGTACAAGTATAAACACTGATGAAGTGATCCTGCCATGGGGAACTCTTCCTAAATATAGGGGGTCACTGTAATGCCGAGTTCCCAGCTTGGCAGTGGGTGTCCTGTCACTAGTGGGCAGTCAAGTGGTGGAGCAAGACTCATGCAGCTCCATCTGCTGCTATCAGAATGGCATGTGGTGCTTTGTCACGTGTTTGGGAGCCATGCATGGCTTTCACCCCCTCAATGACTAGTTGGTGCTTTTTCAGTCGACAGAATGATCTCATCTCTGCTGTGTTTCTTTTCACCTGTCATCTGCTTCTGCCTCAGTGTTCCGTTGCACGGCTGCTGAATAGCTTCCATGCAGAGTTGTGGAGCTAGGTTTCCTGGCTTTGTGGTCTTAGGAACACATGTTTCTACCAGATGCTTTAGGCCCTGTCTTTTTAACATAAACCTTAGTAAAAGTTCACCCATTTTAGTGAACACATAAGGGACCTACTAATAGGAGGTCCCTTATTCCCCACTAATTTGAAATTAGTACCTGGATATATGGTGGGTTTCTCTTTTGCTCTGTTGAACCTTGTATGCCATTACTGGATAGTGGTAGGACATATCCTCAGCAAGTTAGTTTGCCTTTAAAATTTGTTTTAACAAGTTGACATGAACTTATGTAAAATTCAGAAAACATTACAAGACATAGAATAAAAGATAACCAAGTCAAGGGTCCCACCCCAAGCCCTGCACTTGCCCTGGCTCCATTTTCTGCCTCCTGAGTTGCATTTTCACTGTTAAAGAAAAAGAGCATGCTTTAACCTTTTCCTTGCCTCAGTCCTGCCGTGTAATTTTGGGTTTAAATTGTGGGACTATGCATTATTTATTGTGACCTAAGTCATTTCATAATCATCTTTGGTCCCCTTGACCTGATAATTCTCACTTTTATTTGCTTAGTGTTTGTCCCTGTCTGTGTAGTACAAAGTCACACGTCACTGTTGTCCTCTCTCATGGCTTTGGGCAGGATGCAGAGCTCAGTAGTAGTGTGCTAGGGGCCCTTTTAGAACAAACAAAAACATGGCTTTATCAGTGTTGGTCTTTGTCAGTGTTGGTGTGTGCACGCATAGCTGTATGGCATTCCTGTGGCCTCGAGGTCATGGCGACCTTACTGCATCTGTGTAGCCTTGGTGATGTAGCCCTGTGGCCATAAAATACCCAGTGAAAATGTATGCTACCATATCTGGGGACAAAGAGACTAAAAATATATACAAGACAAAGCCCTACTGCACTCAGCCTTTGGATGTGAATCCACTAAGCCCATGTGAGTACAGCTACTTTCTGGCAGAGAGTATCGTGCTGTCCTGTGTCCTTGTCTAAGAATTCCAGTACAGTAGGTCCTTGAGCTTGCTCATCCAAGCTGCCTTGCCCTATACCCTCTCTCTAGGGCTCAGGGTCTTGCCTTATCCTTAGTGCTATCCTTTCTGTGGTCTTCACGCTCAGAGTGTGCTGCTGACTTGCACCTCACAAGCACGCTTTGTCTATGAACCTTAGACAGCTCATCTGTGAGAAATATCACCAGCTCAGCAGTCTGGCAGAGCCTCTGTTTACAAAGAAATGCAAACAAGATACATCCTAAGAGTCTCCTCTGGAACTCAGTTCCTGGTGCTGTTCTGCAGCGGCTTGTGATGTGTAGAGTTGCTGAACTTCCTGGCATCCGCGTGAGAATAGCAGCAGTAGAGCTCAAGTGCTCTCTCATCTGCCTGCCCTTTGACCATTGTTAGTGAGTGGCAGCACTCAGAGCGTCTGTGACTGAGGTCCACTTACACCAGGAGCAAATGGAGATGGTTGCTTGTAGAGGGATAGTCTGTATTCCCACGGTTAGGCTCGGGACAGAGGGGATCACAGCTGAGCAGGGATCAGGATTTTCATTATGCAGTTAGGAAGGAGTACTTTCCGGTCTCAGTGAAATGCTGCAGAGTCGTGTCACATTAAGAGAGATGTACAGCTTCTATACTAGATCAAGACGAACCACAGTCTTTGCACATGAGTCATGTGTTTTGGTAGCTATGTCTTTATGTCTGGGAAGACAGTAGGGTCTATAGGGAAGCTTGGGACCAGCCTTGGGGAGAGAATCATGGAGGATTCGTCTACTCCTAGGATTAGACCCCAGGCCCCCTTGAGAGCCTGAATGTAAGAGGGCTACATCCTGCTAATAGTCTCAGTTGCACTCTCAGTCAGAGAGAGAGGCACTGGAGCTGTCCCCATCGGGCCATGGCTGCCACCTCTGGTTAGGTCACATCCAGGCTGCATCTCTAGTCTTAAGTCCATGTGGAAGGGGAATGCAGGAAGACTCTAGACTCTCGGTCTTGGGTGTAGGAGCCACCGTATGTGTCCAGGGGGAGTGGGGTGGGCAAGGTTCTGGTCCCTGCTCTGTTCCTTGTTCATTGGGCTCTTGGGCACATCCCTGCCTGTATTTTATCTACTCTATCCCCATTTTAACATTATTTAATGAGAAATCAACCTGGTCTCAAGCCTAGGCTGTGCCAGAGTCAGGATGAGTCATTTATGCAAAACCCACCTGATTTAGGAAGAAGAGTTTGTGTGTAGCTGGCCTGTGCAGAGTGGTGCAGCATTCAAGATGGATTAGCCTGATATATGCTCACATGATTGCAAGGGAACAGGCCTGTCCACTCACTAGCTCCTTGGGTAAGAACTCTGTTCCTATCATTGCTATTCTGTGGTTTTAACTAATTATTTTGGAACTTAAGGGCAGAAGAACAAATATCTCACAGGCTGGAGGAGAGCTTGCTAGTAAATAAAAATTACACTCCTCACCCTGCTTGTTCCTCACCACCAAGACCCATGTCATCCACAGCAGGTCTCTCAGGGAGAGCTGCAAGTTCCCATGGCCTTTGATACTATCATGCACGAGCTGTCTCTGATAGCTAATAATGACTGACAGAGCCAGCTCAGCCTCCTAGAAATTGGACAGGAGAGCAACATTCTGAACAGGTCCAGCTCCCATTAACACCCGCCCCCCACCACCACATCCATTGTTCTCTATGTAGTTTTATCTGTGTGCCAAGTCACACTCCTTAGTGTATGCATAGCCGCACAAACCAATCTTTTGATTTGTGTTAGAAGTTAGAAACACGTGCATCTGCATGTGCAGCATACCTAGACCTGTCCCTACTCAGTGAAGACAGGAATAAAGCAGGTTAATACATGCCCCCACATATTAATGCTGCTGCCCTCTGCTCTTCTGTCTACCAAAGAAACCACACAAGGGACAATCAAGGTGTCAACAGTACACACTTGGCAGGCCGATGACTCTTACAGGATTGAATGTGGTTTAAAACAGCACTGTTTATTAAAATAGTTCTGCATCTTTTTGAATAATAAACCTTGGCACTGGTCCATGTATGCTGTGACAACAGTGAATTCAGAAAGCTGAAATATTGGGGAGGAAATTTACATCTATTATTCATATTCATATCCTTCTACCACATTGAATTTGATATGCTTTTCTCAGGCTTTCAGATGTTCCAAAATTAAATCTGCTAATATTTCTCTGTAGAGTTGTGCAGCTGGTTGTGAGAACAAAATATAAATATTGCATGTTACACTAAGAGGAAATGAAGCAGATCAGTTGTAGGCACTTATTACTATGGCCTACAGCTGTCTGTTTCTAATTTTTGAGGTAATTTTTAATTACCTAAATTTACTCGTGTGTATTTTAAACTGTATTGTAAACATTGTTTTAGCCAAGAGTGGAGCCTGTACATCATTTTCTCTAAAGCTCTGCCTGAGTCAGTTGCAGGTTGTAGCCATGAAGGGCTGGCCTAGTCTGCCTGTCCATGGTAGGAATCGTCACTGAAGGCCTGAAGGCCTGCTGTCCCAGTTCTCACTGTGGACTGCTCACCATCTGTCCCCTCTTCAATGGACCTGCTGTTCTGTCCTTTTTCCTCATGGTCTTACTGCTCCAATCTGTCTGTCCTCTGTGGTCTTCCTATCTCTGGTTTCCTCGGAGTCACAGCCCAGGCACGTGTCCTTGTGTGCCACCTGATCCCTGAGTTTCAGTAAGAGTCATTTCCTTCTAAAGGTCATGCAGTCCCTCTGATCTGTTACCCATGGGTCAGACACTGCCCCTGTGTTTAGAGCCTATGAGGGTCAACTCCTTGAGATTCAAAAAAAATAGAATAGCACCCGCCAATGTGCTTCCTGTGAGCCTTAAAGGAGATAGCACCCAACTAGAGCTGGGTGGTGACTGCTCTGTCTGCACCCTTGTGGAGCCAATAGTGTAAGTAGTACAGCTTATGCTGCCCTCCGCAGCTCAGAGGCTGTATGGAAAGAGTCTATCAAGCCAAAGTATCCTGCAAATGAGAAGCCTGTTTGAAAATGCAGCTCCGATGTCTGTACTTTCTTATTTGAAATTTAGAATAGTTCATCATTTGGCTCTGGATCCAAAACAGTATTCCACCTTTACTTTCCTTTTACTTATATGCATAATTGTAAGTGCCGGTTAAAACAATGAAAATTTAGAAGAACAAACTGACCTTCATAGGATTTTTTGAAGAACAGAAAAAAGTGGTATTTATACTCTGCCTACTGTTTTTAAACAGTCAAAGCTTACTGTGATGGCATATGCTGTAGTTCTAAGGAGGCAAAAGCCAAAGGATTGGGAGGCCAAGGGCTACTTGATGTCCTGTCTCAAGACCTCTCCCCATGAAGAAGTATGTAGAAAAAATGTGCTTGAGGGAATTAACTCTCCATAGCAAAGCCAGGCTCTGTGTGGCTGAGCTCTGTGCAGCAAACCCCAGGAGGAAGTGAGAATTTCTCCAAAGTCTAAACCAAGTTCCTTGCCTTCTGGAGGGTGGGCTGGGGAATAGGGCTTGGCACTAGAGAAAGCAGGGAGGCCTAGCAGTGCTGACCTTTGAACTCACTTGGAGTTAGTTCCCATACCAGAACCACACTTTGTGATTGAGATTGACAGCCCAGGAGTCATGAAGTGTGCATTGCTGTTTGAAAATGAAAACTCAACAGGTGACATCAGCATTTGACAGTAGCCAGCCGAATCACATGGAGAGAGCCTCCCTCCATCAGTGTTGGCCGCCTCCCCCAGGCTCCTCCCCCCAGCATAGGCGCACAGGATGCTGCTGTCCTCCCGCTCTGTTGTCCAGGACCTGACAGTGACATTGGAAATAGAGTAAGGTGCCTTCCACATTTTTAGCCTTTAGATCATTTTGTCAGTCTTTGATACGGGTTTTGTAGTAGTCTTGTTTGGTTGGCTGGCTGGGGTTTTGTTTTGGAGACAGGGTCTCACTGTGTAGCCTTCACTGTCTGGAATGCAGAGATCTACCTGTCTGTCTTCCAAGTGCTGGAATTAAGGCATGGTTGCCTCATGCCTGGCATCTTTGATGTTTTTGTCTTCAGTTTTAGGTGATAAGATATCTTTTCATATGATTATATTGTAATAGGTTCTGGTTAAGCATCAGTGTTCATAGGAAGCAGGTGTCGGCATGTGGAATGGCTTCAGAGTCACTTTTCAGTCTTAGGTTCAAAACACCTGAGGGTTAGGCCATCAGCTTTTTACTGTAGACTCCTTCCCAGCCACTCCTGTTTTTTTTGAACATACCTGCTGTCAAGACACCACTGGGTCTGTCAGGATTCACTGAAGTTGCACTGTTGAGGTATTTAAGGTATTGACCATGGGATGTTCTCCTGGGTGCTCTGTGGGCCACCACTAAATGCTGGCCTGCCATGAGGCATTCACTGCTTGGCTTTAGAAAGGAGGTTGTGAGAACCAGTTCTTGTGCCTTTTGCTGTGTTTCTCTGAGCTTATTCCTCCTGCCCTTCCTGGATCCTACCAGGCATCTGCCCCCTCACACTTACTCATTGTCTTAGTTAGGGTTTTCCTGCTGTGAACAGACACCATGACCAAGGCAACTCTTATAAGGACAACATTTAGTTGGGGCTGGCTTACAGGTTCAGAGGTTCAGTCCATTATCATCAAGGCAGGAGCATGGCAGCATCCAGGCAGGCATGGTACAGGAGGAGCTGAGAGTTCTACATCTTCATCTGAAGGCTGCTAGCAGAATACTGACTTCCAGGCAGCTAGGATGAGATGCAGCTGGGCCCTCAAAGTGGGGAGGCTGGCTGTTCTGTGCTAGTTATCCATTGGCTGCTCAGTCACAGTTTGGGGCTGCCCCTGTCCTTGGCTCACCTCATCTGAGGATGCTGTTGAAAAAAGAAGCATGGAAAATGAAAGGGACTTTTTTTTTCTAGTAGAGTATATGTGAATTTCTTTATTTTCATATGCTCATTTTGCTACAGACTCTGGTTATTGCACAGTGTAGGATGGCCTCAAGCTCACAAGCCTTTTGACTACTGAGATAATAGGTGTGCGCCCCTACCTTCTCTGTCGGAATCTTCTTTCTTTCTCTCTTTCTTTCTTTCCTTCTTATTTATTAAATCAAATTGTAATTTTTACTTATTCACACAGGGGTTATAAACACAAAAAGGCAGGATGTGGGGAAGGGGATGACACTGGAGCGTGGGTGTTCAATGGGAGTGCAGATACCTTTTAGAACAGGGTATTGTCTGGGTGAAGGTTCAGGGGACAGGTCACTATGACTCTGCCTATGATTTACTTGTCCTTATCTAAGTTGGTATTGTCTGCCAAGGCTACCTATCTACAAGGTCTATGACTACTCAGGCTGGTAAATTTCCACAAAAGCTGCCGTCTACGATGCCTTATAGCCATCTGTTTCAATGTTTTTCCACTGAGACCCAAGACTTGGTGTTAGCATACATGTATGACAGGCCTATTGTTGATTTTAGGCCTATGGCTGATTTTAGGCCTTCAGTGTATAAGCAGGGCTGCCCCTGACATCTCCTCCCTTCTCTAAGTATAGAAGGGCTGTGGCGATTCTAATCTTGTGAAGGCGGGTATAGAGGCCTGACCTCCAGTAATTGAAGGGGACTTTGTAATGGCTCCAGTCCCCCTGTCGTTATCCAGTTAGGAACGAGGACCATACCCATCCCAATGTCTTTTTCCTGGAGAGGGGATACTTTTGACATCAACCCCTATGCAGTCAGGCTTGTCCCTCAGGGAACCCAGATAGATATTTTTAACTTTTATTTATATTCCCTTGCAGTGCTTAGCCTCGCAGCCTAAGCAAGAATTCAGCTCGCCGGTCAGAAAGGGTTCTGGGTGGCCCCTCTCTGCTTGGTCTAGGGGCGGAAGTCTGGAAGGGACTTTTGAGGATGAATAAAAGTTATTAAAGCTCTTGGAGCATGGATGGCAAGAACTCATTTAAAATGCATTTCAGAATCTGGGGAAAGTTGTTCTGACTTCTGCCAGCTCTGAACCTCCTCCTCTTTTGCCACAAGGCTGAGGTGACCTCCTCTTCGGCTTGTTTTCATGTGTGTGCGCATGCACACATGCACAGGAACTGCATTCGCCTGTGTCTGCATGTGTAGCCATCAACACTGGTGTCTCCCTCTAGCACTTGACATTGTTTTCACATAGAGTCAGTCTCACTGAATCTGGAATGTACCATTTCAGCTAGGCTAGCTGGCAAGCACGTCCCCAGGATCCGCTTTTCTCCTCCCCAACCCTAGCTGGGGTTATGGATACGCACCATCACGACCAACTTTTACACGAGTGTTAGGGGTCCAAACTCAGATCCTCCTTCCTGCACTTTACCCACTGAGCCATCCTCTCCTCCTGCAGCCTCCTTGGCTTTCTGGCAGTAATGTTCATCTTAGACTAATGCTCCTGTCACAGGATGTCCTGAAGGTAGGACAGAGCAGAGGACACATGGATCAAAGCAATTGCATGTTGTGTGTAAGCATGCCGTTGGGCCCACTGGCGTTGAGTTCCTGTACCCAGCTTTAGGAGGACCCTCCTACACAGGGAGTGAGGTGTGCTGTGCCCCTGTTACCATGATTTACATTTCCCAGCATCTGCTGCTTGCTGCTGCTTTGAATTTTGGTGACTGTGTTCACTTACAGAGCGTTCCTCCTCTGGATTGGTTGTTGCCCTGCCACTTTCAGAATGTCTCATACACCGCGTCACTGTGGCCAAGTATACACCATCTGTCTTGTAAATCCAGTGTTTGCAACTTTGTGATCTGTTTGGCTAAACAGATACTCTCCCGCAGCCAGATACACTTTTGGGGAGGTTTCTTCTTTTGCTTCAAAATTCAAACTGTTTCTTTGAATAGTGGGTCCTTCTATTCCCTCTGACTTCCACAGATGGTGCTAGAGCAGCGAGCAGTGCAACTGCAAAGAAAGCAACCCCGCTCGTACCTCACATCCAATGCGGACACTGACTCGAGTAGACACGGGCCTGAAGAGAATTGAAACTCTCAGGAGACAATCTCTGTAATCGTGTGTTACACACTGAGTTTTTGGCAGCAATATAGAAAATACTGGCCATAAATCAATGGGTAACTCTTGTTTGTAAAAGGAAATGTAAAAAAACAAGAAGGTAGCTACCTCCAGATAGGGTGGTGCAGAGGTGCAGACCTGAGAGACTCCCATCTTGCAACAAGATGGGCTCCCCCCAGCCCTGAGCACTGAGCACCTGTACACAGCCTAATGATTGCTGAGGTGGAAAGTGCAGCCATAGTCACTGGATACAGTGAAGCCACAGTGAGACCTGGTGTACACTGGTTAGAACGCAAAGACCAGAAACAAAGCTGTGTGCCCCATAAGGGTAAGAAGGCCTGTCTGTCAGCAGGAAGAAGAGCTTCGACCACGATGGGAAGTGGTTGGTGGATTTCTTAGGGGAGCATCAGGCAGCTCCCATAGGTGTGCAGAGTTGGAGGTGTAACCTGGCAGCTCTGTGTTCTGTGTCTGCTGCATGGAAACCACCTGAAAGCTGAGAGCACCCTGGGTGAGCCTGAGGGCTTGAGCCTGGGACTGAGTACACAGTGTTCCTGGGCTGGGCCCCACATGTGGAACACAGGTAGTTTCCACAGGCCCCACCCCACCCCTGCCAATGTATCCTGCTTCTCTGTCACTCAGTCAGCATGTACTCCATGTGTATGGGCTATCCATAGCCTGGGACCAGAGGTGCAGGGTACGGCTGAGCTGGCAGATGGCCTTGGCTAGGCCAGGCGTCTCATGGAGGTTTACAGTTGACTGAAATGTTGTGGTTCTTAGTGTTAAAGTCACTGTAACACCGATCCCATGAGCTACCTGGAGGGGGCGCCTTTACTTAGCCACAGTGAGGGATTGTCTTGTCTAATGCTTCCTTCCAGTCACCGTGTCACACTGTACCTGCCTCACAGGAAACCACAATGCTTTCCTAACCCCATCAGTGAGTTCACGTCATTACGCTACCTACAATCTATGTATATGCTGCCACTGGCCATAGTGTAGATGTGTTAGATACATGTGTGTATGTTTGCCAAAGAAACTGTTGTTCTGTGGCCACAATTACATTGTATTTTCTCTTTGTTTTGTTCCAGGGTTGGAACTGTGAGCTGATGTTGCCCAGTTACCCTTTGTCAGGGTCAGATCAGTTAGGGCACTATGTATGTGTTTATATATACATATACATATACATATACATGTGATCTATGTATAGGTCATGAGATCAGAGTCATTCTAGTCTCGGGGCTAGGAGAGGACCATGCTGAGCAGCGTAGCTGCACACTAGTTCTGGTCTGCAGACTCCCTGGGAACAGGGTTCAGGGCTTAGAAACATGCACTACTGTTTGGTGGTTATATAACGTGCCAGTGGTTGTTTCTGTAGTAAAGTCACTGGTTTGAGTGACTGCCTGCCTGAGGAAATGGGTTTTAAAACAAGGACCCAGGCTGCACTTAGTTGCCTGAAGTGACTTTGGATTCCTTTCCAGTAACTTAGTCTTGAGTGGTTGTTGTAAAAGACTCCCATTTTGAGTTTTTATCTGGTTGTTCCTCTGTGGCTCTTACCTTGTCTTTATGCCTGTGTCTGAACCAAAGGAGTACTCATGTCATAAGGCCCCTGACTAACAGCTCTGGCTGTTCCTGTGACTAAGTCTTAGAACGCAGCATGGCAGCACAGTGGCATCCCGTGTCACTGTGGTGTTCATTCCTGTTGTCCACGCTCATAAGCATCCTGCTCTTTCCACTTATTACATGGAAGGCATCCCTTTACGCCTTGTTGGGTTAGAACCAGCTCCAGAGAGGTACGTAGGTCTCCTGCCGCCTGTGTTCTGGCCTGTTCTCCTTGTTGTGGCCTCTGCTGTTACACGTCTGTTGCCAGCACCTACAGAATTCCCCTTGTCGTAGCTTCATGCCTCCTTAGCATACACCTGAGGCTGGAGATGGTTTTCACCTACCCATCTAGATGTAGCCAAGTGCACAGTGTGCCCTCATAACATATCCTCCTGAGGCAGTGACCATGGCGTTGGTTTTGTGGTGGGATGGCTAAGGGGCCGCATGCTTGCCAGTATCTCACAGTGGTCCTGCTTCTCTTTTCTCTTCAGAGGCCACAAGAGAAAACTGAATGAGGAAGATGCTGCCAGTGAGTCCAGTGGGGAGTCCAGCAACGATGATGAAGAGGGCAGCAGTTCGGAAGCAGATGAGATGGCCGCTGCTCTGGAGGCGGAGCTTAATGACCTCATATGACTTGGACCCGCCCCATACCAGCCCTTGGCTTGGGTCCTTTTTCTCCAGAAAAACGTATATTTTGCAGAGCTCCACATACAGAAACACATTATTTTGCAGAAATAAGTGTTTGTAAGAAGTTTTACTATAGGAAAGTCTACTTTTTTAAGCAACAAAGTGTTCTGAGGAGTTGGTGTGTGATGCCAAAGAGCTCAACAGGGCCTCTCACGGCAAATGTGGCTATGTGATGTCTGGTCATGTAGTGAGGGCCTCGGGGGCTTGCCTTTGAATGCTCTAGCAGCATATTTAGTGTGAGGACAGGGACCCAGGAAGACTTAGAGAGCAATAGAGCAAAGCTGGCATCCTGGGCCTTTTTCACAGCCGATGCTATCAGAATTTCAATGTACATATGTGTGTACAGGACACCAAGACTCACAGGCAGGCCTGAGAGCCCCAGCCACCCTTCAGTCCCTCGGCGGATCTGCAGATGGCTGGGAGTTCCTGAGTTGGGTCTTTGTCTGCAGCCTGGGCTGCTGGGCCACAGCCTGCCAGCGTGGGCCGTGTGAGGAGGCGTGGCCTGGACTGCCCTGAGGTCCGATGTAAAGGTTTTGTATATTTCATACTCCACCCACCAGATCCTGCTTCCGTTTAATAAAGTCCTTTTTGTAAGTCGTGTTCTCTGGTGTTTGACAGCAGTGTGCAGCCCTCTTCAGATTCCCTCTCGCTGGCTCTAGCTCAGCAGCCCAGGGCCATGCTGGGCTGGGGTGACCAAGCCTGAGCTTGTCAGAGTTCATAGAACTACACAGTGCCCCTGTCTCCTAAGCTGTCTGAACAGAAGAGCCATAGTCGCTGTCTTTACAGCTTGTTCTGCAACCCTGTGGTCCTGGGAGACGTCTAAATGCACACTGTGTCTGTGAGGTCACATGGATGCTCCAGACCTGTCGAGGCAGTGGACCGTCTGCTCCAACAGTCAAGTGAGCAAACAGCAAAGGGTGAGTGAGCATCGGCACTTCCAGCAAGACAACTGCCCCACCCTCCGCGCGGGAATGGCAACTGGACTATAACAGTGAGAGGCTCGTAGTCTTTGTAGAGCAGAATGCAAGCTCCAGGCGGCATAAGAATTGGAACTTGCTCTGGTTTAGCTTTCCACTCTGCTAGGCTTTCTCCGTTGCCCACCCGGCTAAGATGGTCATGCTCTGCCCTGAGTGATGTGGACAAGGGAGTGATGGGAAGACTGCTGTGGGCCCAGAAATGAACATCGAGCAGGCCAACACCCAAAATCAGAGCCTCATTCTCACCAGAGCCTCCTGTCTCGCTCACTGGGTGCCTTTGTTTACTCCCACAGCAGAACCAAAATCTCTGTGTCTTCCAGTCAGCATCCCTAGGAAACAGTAGATGGGGCAGGAAGCCTCCTTGGCAGAGCTACACTGGGATGGATGTGAAAACAGGCCGTTAAGATCATCGTGGGACATGCCGAACAGCTCTCCTGGCCTTCTGCCCAGTGTTGGTCAACAGCAGCGTCTCCTCACAGTATCTTTCTGTCTTGGTCCTCCCCTAGACCATGTTCTATTGATCGAGGATCTAGAGCTGAAGGTGAAACTCGGGGCCTTCGGTATGATCGGCAGCTACTATGTCAGTGAGCTACAACCTTTGTTTGTTTGTTTGTTTGTTTTTAGGAAATGGGGTCCAGTCTGTTCATCATGTGACAGCCACAATATGCCATTGAGTAAATACTCCCTCATAAATGTTGATATTAACCATGCATTTCCCTCCATTCCCCACATGCCCCAGATGGCCAAAACCCCCTTTAATAGGACCCATACCCATCCTGGCCCAGGAAAATGAGTAGGACAGCTGCTGCGGCAGGCAGGTGGCCAGGCTTTGTCTGAAGCCGGGGAGCATGGACCTGCTGCAGATGCTGAGCCAGGGCAGGGCTCGTCCCAGCCCACCACCACCTGTGTGTACGGCTAGACCCATGGCTTCACTGTCCTGTTTGAGATGGGCCCAACACCAGGGCAACACACACACAGGGCGGGGATTGCTTAAAATGGACTTTCTTTGCCCACCTCAGTTTTTGCTGCCTTTGCACATCAATGCCATGGCTGGATCAATCAGGAAAGTGGTTTCCAAAGATTTTTAAGGATTCCATACTGACTCCTACCTGTCAGAACTAGGCTTATCTGACTGTCCACTAGTCCCCTGATCTGCAACCGTCTTGGAGACCTAGCCAGAGCTGGCTGCACACCTGTGGTGGTCAAATGTCGAGGAAAGCCTGGCACCAAACCAGGTCCTCTCTGGTTAGAGCTATGTAGACAGTGACATTTACACATTCAAGAAAGTATGCTCAATAGTTTGTACCACTATTTGAAATAAAATCTTAGGGATGTTGTTTCTCTGTTTTGTTTTTGTTTTTTTTTCTTCCAGACTAGAGACAGGGTCTCTATGTACCTCTGGCTGTCACAGCACTCACTGTGTAGACCGTAGACCAGGCTGACCTCTAACTCCAGAGATGCACCTGCCTTTGCCTCCTGGGTTCTGGGACTAGTCATGACAACACCGGCATGCCTGGCTGAGGTCCTTTCTATGATGTCAGGCTTTTTGCCTGAAGTAGCTTCGAGGAGATGCATGAACTAAAGCTTAACAAGAATAGGATGCAGTACACTTACAGAGCTGAGACAGGAGGACTACTGTGAATACAGGGTCAGTGTGGGTTGCAAGGGAACTCATCAAAGTCCAGAAGAAATCTTTATATATAAAAAAATTGAAAATCGGTAACTGAACTTGAATGTTTCCTCTCACTTCTGTTTTCCAAGACAGTGTCTTACTTGTGTAACCCAAATGTCACAGAGACTCATGATCAGGGTTGCAAGTGGATTATAGCCACATGCCATCGTGCTCAGTTTACTTTCTGATCTTTTTTGAGAAACAGTGTTGGCGTTTTGAGTGTATTTTATAATCCAGAGATTTTCATTATAAATTTTCAAGATGGTCATAACACACTGACCCTTGAGTACATTTGCTTTGTAGTAAGATGCAGACCTGGCTACAAAGCCTTCCCAACCGTCATGGCTTCTGAGTCCTTCATGACTGTATAGCTTACTCTTTCTGTCTCTGGGGGAAACCACTGTTGGTTTATGCATTTCCATACCAAAGGACGTTTTGGTTATAAATGTGGCTGTCACGAGCATCCCTGTGTGGCTTCAGTGTGCACGTTTTCACTCGTAGGTAAATGCCTGCATGCCATGGTATTTATGATGAGCTGCTGCCCATTGTGTCCCACCGGCATGGAGTGGGAGTCCTGCTGCAGCACGTTAGCACAATTTCCTACTGTGTGTGTGTGTGTGTGTGTGTGTGTGTGTGTGTGTGTGTGTGTGT
>NW_021604634.1:363024-374831 GCF_004785775.1 Grammomys surdaster | reverse complement strand
CCACACACATATACATACTACTTTTGAAGAGATCTGGTTTGTATTACTAGTTTCCAGCAGTGTAACAGTCAGGTTCTCTAGGGGAGTAGATCAGATGTAATTGTGCATGTATGTGCATGTGTCTGTAAACTGATGCACTGATACAACACACTAACAGAATTTTAAGCAGACAGGTATTTGATATTAAATTAAATTTTAGGCACAGTTGTACTTTAAGAGTTTTTATTTTAAATATTGAGACATCTATGGATAAAATGAGTTTGCATTACACCATGGCCCAGGAGCAGGTGGAGTTCTACCATTCTGAAACTTGGATCATGAGCAGCATAAATTCTACCTATTTTTGTGTTTGAAATGATCTATAGTAAGAAGACGGTAGTCATTTGAGTTGGTTGGTTCTGTGAGTCAGGATTTCTCTGTAGCCCTGGCTATCCTGGAACTTGATCTGTAGACCAGACTGGCCTCGAACTCTGAGCTCCTCCTACCTCTGTCTCCAGATAGCTGAGATTAAAGGCATGTGCTACCACCTCCAGGCTATGAGTTTTAAATTCATAAAATTAGGTAAGAAAGAGCATTTGCAATCAAAATGGCTTAATTGCCCTGTGGCAATCCAGATCTTCCTATAAAGTCACTGGAACTGTGTAAAGGCTGGAAGCACATGGTTCCACTTTCAGATGGACTTCTGGAAAGCTAAGGTCTCATACAGACAAGCTTAGGAGCCTTGTCCAGTGCTAGGGCAGAGGAGAGCAGGCTCGGCAGTTGCCTTTGCAGTGGGACTCACAGTTCTGCCCACATGGAGAAGACTCTGGTGAGCCACAACTTCATGATTCTTGGGACAGGAATTCCACTTCATCTGTATGCCTTGAGAGGACCGTTTTGTGTGTCTTCCGAGCACCGTGGACTGGACAGATGACTGTGGTCTTCTCAAGTCATAATATCTACTGACCCAGCCGTCAGTCCCTCTCCAGTGTGACACAAGTGCCGTTACTACGAAAGATGATGTTCCATATCGTCTAGAACATTTTTAGCATTGTTTTTATAAATCTATTTCAGGATTTCTTTGGATATAATGTCTTTGTGCTGACTTTTGTTTGAGAACAAGCCTGCATTCATGAATCTTTTTAGCATAAATTGCCTTTGATGTTACTTCAGTTGGGTTTTCCTGTGCCTTGTTGGAGACGCTTGGTTCCCACTGTCTGTCACTTCTCACATCTTCCTCTCCATGTCATCGCCCCCAGATCCTAGGAGGACTTCCCAGGACATTTCTCCACACACGTAATGGGAGTGCCATGAGCACTCTTCCTGGCAGGCGGGATTGGAAGCATCCTCTGCCTGACCCTCCGCCCTTATCTTCATGACACCCCTGCTGCTGCATGTGTTTCTGCAGCCTGTGGAGAAGGTGAAACTCTTTAGAAGTGTTCTTCAGGTTATTAGTGTTTCACAAGCATAATTTTTTCTTCTTGCATATTTTTCACTGTCTCCACTTAGTTGTCTTCTTTAACCTCTAGAAGAGAGGTATACTCGCTTCCAAATGGAGTGCTTTGGGGCCTGGAGAAGAGGCTTAATGGTGGAGAACTTGTCTGGTGTGTAGAAGGCTCTGTATTTGATCCCCAGCACCCCCTACACACACACACACACACACACACACACACACACACACACACGTACGTATGTACGTAAGTACGTAATAAGAGTTGTAGCCCTAGCTGGAGACCCTGAGGCAGGTCCTTTCAGAGCCCTAATCACTCTGGCAGCTCTCTGCTCTGAAAGGTGGCCTGTTCCTGTCGTAGGGCCTTACATGTGCTTTGTGCTCTTTGTCTCCCTTTGAGCATGACAGTTCAGACTGGACAGTATCCACCAAGTCATAGCACACACACACACACACACACACACACACAGAGAGAGAGAGAGAGAGAGAGAGAGAGAGAGAGAGAGAGAGAGAGAGAGAGAGCCCGCTACCCTTACTACCAATTCCTATGGATCAGCTATCCCACAGCTGGCTGAATTCCCAAAGGAATTGAAGCGCACCACAAGAGATACTCAAATACACCCATGCTCATTACAGTGCTATTTACAAAACTAATGCACTGCAGTCAACCTGGGTACCCATCCACAGATGCATGGGTCCAGCATGCAGGAGGCCCCTAGATTCAATCCCAAGTACCGTAAATAAATAAATAAATAAACAAACAAACAATAAAAAAAATGTGCCAGACATACACAATAGACATCATTTTACAGTAGAGAGTACAGTGAATGTTATTGACACGATAATGAAAGCAGACAGAACTGGAAACCATCGCACTGAGTGGAGCAGACCAGTCTCACCTGTATCCCTCATCTACAGACATTATGGTAAGGACTAGTGGGAGGACAGAGACAGGAGAGAGCAATGGATGAATCTGATCTGTATAAGTGATATCCTTAGTGATGACATCATCAAGCGGCCAGGCTGTACTAACAGTAATACAGATGCCCAGTCACTCAGAGAAATGCAATAGGCCATTTTGTTTAACTTTATTTATAGCGTTAAGTAGTTACATCTGACTGGTGGTTTTATTCTAAAGACTTTAAATTTTTTTCTTAATGATGATATTTAAGTAAAATTCTTGTCTTCCATTTTCCAGTTCCTAGTAACCATCTGCTTCTGTCTCTATTGTTTTGATTTTTTTTTTTCAGAAAGTCATATAAATGAAATTATATATGGTGCACTTGAGATTCATTTCTTTTTTAAAAAAAGATGGCTGAGAGCAGAGGGTGTGTATCATCTCAGCCTACGCATTCCCTACGTGGGCGGCTCTTCCCACATCCCAAGCTTCTGCAGTAACTCGATCCAGGTTCTGGCAGCGTTTTAGTGCCGAGATCATTTGGTTGTTACTAGTTTCTAAAAATTCATGATTTATGTTTTGCCATGGAAAAGGGAGCACTGGCAGCGGGCACTCAAAGCCAGGAGGCTCTGAATATCTGCAGCCTGCATGCTGGGAGGCTCGCAGGGGAAGAAAGGTCTGCAGTCAGAAAGGGGTTCCTCTCTGAGTGGCACGGAAGTGGGCCGCCTGGGCAAAGGCAAACCCCCTCGGGGTTACCACAGTGTCTGCCAGGAACTGTTCACGGTGCTTTCTTTAAGTGGCTCAGTTCTCCAGAAAGTGTCAGATGTCTTAAAAGTCGAGGAAAGGGAAAGCAATAACTCGAAGCTCCAGCCCGAGGCAGGAGGAAAGTGTGGGAAAGAACACCACGGCTTCAGTCTCTATTCAGAACTGTCCCGGGGAAGATACACCTTGATCATCCGCAGCTGCTGCCTCCACGGCTGACGCCTTGTCACTTCCGTGCCACCACAGACTGCTGAGGCTTTTCAGCTGCCTGTCTAATCAGAAGAAAAGACTGTGCCGATCCACTCTGCATTTCCCTGAACTAGAACAGTAGCATCCATGCCAGTGGAGACTCGTTGAAGATCAGCCAACAAGCCTCAGACCTTCGTAAAGGACTCTTGCTATCCAGGGTGGGTCCCTGGGTACCACCTCTAGGTCCTGGGCTATGGGCTGACCTGGGAGCCCAGATATGCCCTAAGCATTAGTGGGGAGTTAGCCATGTACCCTGGTGACCTCCACCTCTGGGCCAGGTGGGAGAAGAAGATGTACTCCTTTCCTCAGCTGAGCTCATCCACCCCCTTCCTTATGGCTGTCTGTCATACTAGTTTATTTACCCTCTCCAGTAATGGAGTCTTTGCCTCCTTCCTGGACAGCAAAAGTCTTGAAAGGACAATCTTCTCCCAGCCTATGTATCAAGGGTCTCCGCAGGTACTCAGGTGAATCTGGGCACACAATTTCCCATCTGCAGGATAGACATCATAGCAGCATTGTTGGTCTGTCTGCTAAGTCCAGGAAATGAGATCACCCCTAGAACCAGCACAGAGCAGAGGAAGCCCTTGGGGAGTGAAGTCCTATGTGAATATAAACCCCAATGCCTCAGAGCCATGCAGATGACAAAGCCTTCCCCCAGGTGAGACTCAAGGATAATAAGCCTTCCTCTGGGATCCACAGGTGAACAACTGACCAGTGTGAACAGATATTAGCAGCTGCGGCTTCTTCCTCCTGGGTGCTTACAGCTTGAGACTGCTCACCTGTAGATACCTCCTACTCAAACCAGTTATCCCCTGCCTCCTGGGCTGTTCCCAATAAACACACTGAAGTCCTGGGTTGTGGTAGCGGTTGGTGTCTCTCCATCAGAGAGAACACAACCCATATGACTGCAGCTTTTTTATATATGTCTGTCCTTTCTTCATTCCCTCACTGCCCCAATCAGGTTTTCAGACACAAACTGCATGGGTCATGGCAGGAACCAAAGTGAGACCACGAGTCTGGGTCCTAATGAGGCAAGATTTATGTCTCTTATATTTCCGATCTGTTACCTGCTTCAACTGCCCTTGTTAATTCTACTGTCACCAATACCATATTGTCAGTCCTCAGCAGCTCCATGTCCCCTTCCTGCAGGGATAAGATCACCCGAGACCTCCTCTGTCTCACTCCATTTTTCTCTCCCAACACCCTGGTCTGTCCCCTGAAGTGGCACCCAGCTCTGTATGTTCATACTCTCACATGCACTGTTACCTCCTGAGATGTGGTATCCTTCTCTAGCTGGAAAAACTATGGCTCAGCTTTCAGGATCTGACTTCAGGTGGCCTCCGGGAGCCTCAAAGAACAAGGGGTGACTCCATTTTCTGTGATTTAAGAATGGCCGCCTTTACTTTTCAATTGCTGTGGAGAGATCACCAAAGCAACAACAACAGTAGCAACAAAGCATCTAATTGGAGCTCACCATTCCAGGGGGCAGTAAGGTCCATGCCATCGTGGTGAGCAGCATGGCAGCAGGCAAGTCGGCAGAGAGCTGGAGCAGTGGCTGAGAGCAGATATGCCGAGACCATGAGGCAGAGAACAAGAGCTCACTGGGAACAGCAGGGTCTCTTAGAACCTCAAAGCCTGTGCCTATAGGACAGCGGGTGGAGGGTGAAAGGCAACAGAGTCATGTGATGTATCCTGGGAAACCCAACTCCGGAGACCAGCATCAAGGCATAGATCTGTGTTTATTGCCCAGCCCATAAGCTTATATCCAGTGTTTGAGCCAATCCCAAGCCCCTAAATCCTTGGTCAATCACATCTTGACAATGAAAGTCCTGCCTAACGAGGTAACTCTGAAGGAGTCGGGGGGCAGGAATATCATCACCTGTGAGGACTTCTGTGAAAAGTGGAGGAAGCAGCCACCTCCCTGGCCTCGTTTCCTTTCTGCTGTCCCACCGCTGTGCCGGGAACCATCTTAGATCTAACAGTGGCTGGCAGGTGGATCAGGACTCTGTGCTCTCCATCCCACTTCTTTTCCTTCTCAAAATTGACCTCTACACCCCTACCACAAAAGCCCGTACCCAGTGGCACCTCTTCCAACAAGGACACACCTCCTAATCCTTCCAAAACAGCTCCGCCAACTTCAGACCAAGCCTTCAGATATGTAAGCTGTAGGAGCCTATGAGAAGGAACTTCCTATTCAGAACACCACATGTGCAGTATTTTATAGGTCACAAGGTAGTTAGCACAGTCCCTGGGAGGCAGAGGACTTGATGGATAAGTAACGCTAAAATAATTTTATCCACCCAAGGAATGCCTTTCAAGGCTAACACTGTACCCACCAGGAGCCTAAGTTCCCAGGAGCAGTTGGCAAGTGCTGTTCCGTGCCAGGTATCTCCAGCCAGCCCTAGCCAGGACTGGTCTGAGTCCAGTCACACCGGACTCTAGGTAGGCATGGTTGGCCAGAGTATGCCACCTGTATGCCATGTGACACCATATAATTAAATCACTGCCCTCCTCACTAAACGTACAGCAAGGGTGGGACAGTTAGGGACCCCTGGCTCATGGCTAGACATTGTGCCTCTCTCCAAAAGCTCTCTGTAAGCAGACTACCCAACCCATTGACCAGAGGCTGTGTTAGCATGAGTACCAGGGACATCAGGATGTCCCAGTGAGGAGAAAGTTGCTAGTCCCTCTTAATTACACAGGACTTCAGCTTTGGTTGCCCTAAAGGATATAAAGAAGCTGTAACCACAGGCCTGGCCAGTAGAAGAGACATACAACTGAAGTAGATAGATAACTTCAAGGAGGCCAGAGAGGAGCTGTGGATGGCCTCCTGGAAGTCTGATTACAGAGTCAAGGAGGCTGGTCCCCATTACTGCCGCATCTAGCAAGACACAGCCACAATCACAACGATGTGCTCTACTTTGTGGTAGACTACACAGAGTAGTCTCTGTGTAGACTACTGGCCTACCTCATCAGTAGGGTGAGATAAAGGGTTTGTATCCCCTCAGGAGGACTCAGGTGGCACCGGGGCTCACACAGAACATCCTAAAGGAATGGAGTGAGGATTCTTTTGTCTTTGGTCTTCAACACTAAGCCACAAGGCCAGTTAGACAGAATCAAGCAGAGCCTTTTCCATTCCTAGGCTTCTAAAGCCCTCAGACAGAAGGCAGGCCTGCCACGTACACCTATCTTTGGTCCTGGGACACAGCCCCCAAGACAGGATTCAGGGAATCTGTTTTCATAGCCAAGACCTCCCCACCCAGGGACACCAAGCCTCTGGCTGTCCCAGCTCTAGGCTCAGCTGGACTAAACTGAGACTCCATGGGACCTGGGCATTCTGTTAGGAAACAACTGGTTGCAGGTTGTTGTTCTCTAGCTGCAAAAGAAGGTGGGTGCATCCATGGTAGTGGGTGCATTTTACTTCTTTGTAGGTTCTTCCCCCTGCCCTTCTCCACCCCTTTTCTACCCTTTCAACCCCCTAACACTAGATGGGAAAGGAATGAGTGAGGGAATTGAGTTCCTTGGGGCAAGTTTGATTGATATTCACTGTCAGGATATCTAATTCCTTCTTGTTTCTTCTTTGCACATGACTAAACAAACCACAACCAACAACAACCAACAAAAACCCGCCATGACTCTCAGGGCATGTATATACCCTCTGAAAAGTCCCACAATTCCAAATGTCACACAATCACAGAAACTGTCTGCAGCTGGCAAAATCACGCCCCTGCTAGAGCACGAGGCAAATCATAGCTGCTGTGGACAATCTGAAGCAGCCCCATATCCCACACCTGGGATTAAGGTGAAAACATTTTCTTATAATATTTCTGTGTTTTTTCAAAGAAACCAAAACTCCAAAATTGTCACCACAGGTGGGTCTCCTTCTCAATGGAGCTGCAGACTCTGTGGTCTCTACTAGATGCAAAACTTGGCCACAGGAGGGCACATGACACCTAGGGAGACCAGGACCCAAAGGACAATTCAAATCCTGGTTCCATCCACCTAAACCACAGCATCCTTAGTGCATGCTGGTCACAGACATCCACTTCCTTCCTATAACCTGGCCCACTGAAGTTGACTACAAATACAAACTTGGTCTCTATGCTTTATTCTCTTAACATTTTTTATTTCTGGTTTGGGAAACATCCAGTGGAACATTGTTCTTGGAGTCAGCATACAACGTGTGTATGTGTGTGTGTGTGTGTGTTAGTGCTGATAGTTTCACTTTCACATTGCTCTTGGCTTCTGACCTCGGAAGATCTGGTGGAGCTTTAGATCTGTGGCCAATGCTGACGTGATATAGGCAAACCAGTGTCCCTCCCCAGGACACACAGCCTGGAGCTGGCTGTGGGTTTTCTCTGCACTGAAATAATGTGACAAAATGAACGTCTCCCTAAGACCAATGCTAGACTGAGAGCTCACCACAGTGTGAGATAACAAGCTACACCCCATCAACCTGTCTCTGGAGAGACACTAGAGAATCCTGGTCATTTTCCAGGATGCTGCTTCCTGACTTCTCATTTCCCTGGGGATGATGGCATGTTCTAGAAAAGTCAGTCCGGATTTGCACCTGGGGAACAAGGAGATGGTGTGGCATGGCTTCCTGCTTACCACAGGCCTAGCTGACTGGGCCTCAAGGCCAGGGCTAGCCAAGGATCAGGCCTGGCCTCATGTCACCCTAGGACAGGGGCCTTGGCGAAGCCTCCCTTACTCCTCTTCTGGAGGGTAGGTCCCATGTGTACAGTCAGCCTGAAACCATCTATAGATACCCTGACCCAAGGTGCCTGGTCACCCAGTAGGCATATTGTGTCTTCACCTTGAACCCATCCTTGCAGGCAGCCACTATTCATGATGTGAGGAGAGGTGTGTGGATTGGGGCTCTTGGAGAACAGGTTCTGAATGCTCAAGTAATGGAAACAGATCTGTCATGAGATCACCTTACCAGGAAGGGAAGCTCCCTTTACCCAGACCCTAGCAGAGCTACAGCCACAGACATACCAAAGCTCCCTGGAGCCAGCACACCAGGGGACCAACGCAGCTCATTCAAAGAACAAATCAAACTAAAACCCTATGTGGCTGTTTGACATCACAAAGGCTAGGTGAAGAGATGATGACACAATGGCTGTTCTCAGCTTAAGGACCCCCCAGGCTTCATGAAGACACTGCCTAAGTGTAAGAAATGTATTTCTGTGGCATCTGTGACTCGTGAACAAGTGTTCAGAAAGGATCCCTTCAATTAGTGCTGGCACTGGAGACTACAGATTGCACCATGTGTCAGCTTTGCTCACAGAACACCATGTGGTGGTATTTGTTCCCGGCCGTGGGCTGCACAGAGAGCCAATCATGGGCCCACTCTCCTGGCTAGCCCTAATGTTTCCAGTGGAAATATGTTTGTGTGTCTTTTCACACACGCTCTGAATCCCAGACCTACTGGAATGAATAATAACACAGAAGAACTCGACACGGAGTAATGTGTGCCCAGTTTTGTGTGCAGACCTCCTGCGAAGCTGGTCATAGTTTTAAAAGGTGTCACAGGATTTTGAAGGTGTTAGTCTGTTCTAATATGAAGCTCTACACAATTCTGAGAAGTAGGACAGCCGTGAGGTAACCCTACCCTCCCAGGAGGAGACAAAGAAGTCTCAAGCCCAGTGTTTTATCTCCTTCCTACTCACTGACCTTGGCACTGATGGCAGTGGTACTAGCTCTTCATCGTCCATGACTGGCTAGCACCAGCCTAACTTGGCCCCCAAACAACTCCGGAATTCAGAGCCTCACTGAATGGTAAGGCTCGGTTCACATGGCAAAGAGTAGTTTGGGGCCAGGTGAGATGGCGCAGATGCTAAAGGGACAGTCCTCCAAACCTGATGACCTGAGTTTAGTTCCTGGAGCCCATGTGGTGCAAGAGGAGAACTGACTGCCTCACATTGTTTTCTGAGCTCCACGTATGTCCTGTGGCATGTGTGAGTGTGAGCAGACACACACACACACACTACTTGTGAAATAACAAAAACAACGACAACTTTTTGAGACAGGGTTTCTCTGTATAGCTCTGGCTGTCCTGGAACTCACTATTTAGGCCAGGCTGGCCTTGAACTCAGAGATTTGCTTGCTTCTGCTTCTTTAGTACTGGGACTGTGCCACCACTACCTGGCAAAAAAGTAAATAATAATAATAATTAATAATAATAATTCTAAAAGAGTAGCTGGGGCTCACTAGATCATTTTTATTCTTGAAGGCTGTGCTTCCTACCATCCTGTGGCCTGGGATGCTGACACTATAGCCAATTTGATTTGCCAGGGTTAATTCTTCCTCTAATACTCCCATTGGCAGTTTCTAAACTTGGAACAAAAGGATGATGCCTGTCCCTGTGCAGTGGATCCGCAGCCAGAGTCTAGTGTGACACAGCAAACATGGGCTGTAAGAACCCACTGAGGCCATTCTCCTGGAAAAGTTCAGAGCTAGGGAGGCTTCAGCGCGCAGCAGTGGTGTGTCTGCACTGAAGTGGATTCAAACAATGCGATCCTGACTGCCAGGTCCAAGACTCAGCCTCAGCATGCAGAGAGTTCAGCTCACTCAGAGTCCCCAGGCTCCTGGAAGCACAGGTTTGAAGTTATAGCAGTGGTGATCCACTTCTCTGTGTGCTCCTGCAGCTCACTGGCTCAGTCTTCTGAGGGACCCAGCCTCCTCACTGGAGCAGCCCCGCTCCACTCAGCACTCATCTTCAGGCCTGCTTTCCTATTGAGTGAGCCACGGTGGCCTCTCTGGACCTGCACACAGCAGGTGCTAGCAGCCGACCCTTAAATGCCTGGTCAGGGACAGAAGTTTTCCAGACTGCAAGAGAGCATGATGGGTACATCCCTGGGGCTCCATGAGGCAGGAAAGAAGATGGGGCTGGAAGGGGCCTCATTATTTATCCCCCTGAGACTAAACCCCGAGGCAGCTCTCTGTAACACGCTGGACTTCCAGGTTGGACAGAGTTTCGCTGAAGATAAAAGAAATAGTGATGAAGGCGGTAAGACTTAAAAAGTCAATGGGGCTAAATATGGCCCTTTTAACACCGAAAAAGAAAATGATTGAGATTCCAAGGGTCATGTCTGCGAGTCAGGATTCTGATCCAGAGACAATGGCCCTGATGGGATGGAGCCGGAAGGCGTCGTGGAGAGTAACTGGAATGAGGCTGTGGATAGCTTCGATGAATGAATCTCTCAGAATCCCTCCTCCGTGATATTTATGCCTATGGTTTTGAGAAGCCCTCTGCCATCCGGCAGTGAGCTAGTCTTCCTTGTATCAAGGGTTATGATGTGATTGCTCAAGCCCAGTCTGGGACTGGGAAGACAGCTACATTTGCCATATCGATTCTGCAGCAGATTGAATTAGATCTAAAGGCCACTCAGGTTTTGGTTCTGGCACCCACTCGTGAATTGGCTCGACAGATACAAAAAGTAGTTATGGCATTAGGAGACTACATGGGTGCGTCTTGTCATGCCTGTATTGGGGGCACCAACGTGCGTGCTGAGATGCAGAAGCTGCAAATGGAAGCTCCCCATATCATCGTGGGCACCCCTGGCCGGTGTTTGATTTGCTTAACCGGAGATACCTGTCCCCCAAATACATCAAGATGTTCCTACTGGATGAAGCAGATGAGATGTTAAGCCGTGGGTTTAAGGATCAGATCTATGATATATTCCAGAAGCTCAACAGTAACACACAGGTAGTTTTGGTGTCTGCTACGATGCCTTCTGATGTCCTCGAGGTGACAAAGAAGTTCATGAGAGACCCTATTTGGATTCTTGTCAAGAAGGAGGAGTTGACCCTGGAGGGTATCCGCCAATTCTACATCAATGTGGAACGAGAGGAGTGGAAGCTTGACACATTGTGTGACTTGTATGAAACACTGACCATCACCCAGGCAGTAATCTCTATCAATACCAGAAGGAAGGTGGACTGACTCACTGAGAAGATGCATGCCCGAGATTTCACTGTTTCCGCCATGCATGGAGATATGGACCAAAAGGAACGAGATGTAATCATGAGGGAGTTCCGATCTGGCTCTAGCAGAGTATTAACTACCACTGACCTGTTGGCCAGAGGCATCGACGTGCAGCAGGTCTCCTTAGTCATCAGTTACGACCTTCCCACCAACAGGGAAAACTACATCCACAGAATCGGTCGAGGTGGTCGATTTGGCCGGAAAGGTGTGGCTATTAACATGGTGACCGAAGAAGGCAAGAGGACTCTTCGAGACATTGAGACTTTCTACAACACCTCCATTGAAGAGATGCCCCTCAACGTTGCTGACCTCATTTGAGGGGCTGTGCTGCTGCCTGGCCCTAGCCCGGGGTTCAGTCCTGGGGGTGGGCTAAGGAGCAGCTGGAGGGGGGAGGGAAGGGAGCCAAGGGATGGACATCTTGTTCTTGTTTTGTTTTTGTTTTGTTTTGTTTTGTTTCAGTTTCTCTCTCTCTCTCTCTC
>NW_021604634.1:324670-362924 GCF_004785775.1 Grammomys surdaster | reverse complement strand
CTCTCTCTCTCTCTCTCTCTCTCTCTCTCTCTCTCTCTCTCTCTCTTTGAATAAATGTCACTTTTTGAGGCAAAAAGGAGGAACCGTGAACATTTTAGACACCCTTTTCTTTGGAGTAGGCTCTGCCCCAGGCGCCGTCTCCTTCCCCCTAAACACTAATGTATTTCCCTAACTTAGTCACCTGTTCCTAAAGGCTTTCCTTACCCCCAGCCAAATCTCCAAAAATGAGTCTCTAGGGGCTAAAACATTGCTGGCCTCATTTGCTGGACCAAATCTACAGGGAAAACCCCTGAATGAGGTTGTCCAGGGAATTGTCCCCAGGTGAGGGGAGCAGGGGAGAGAAAATGGTAGCCATTTTTACATTGTTTTGTATAGTATTTATTGATTCAGGAAACAAACACAAAATTCTGAATAAAATTACTTGGAAATTGAAAAAAAAAAAGAAAAAAGAAAATGATCACATACATATATACACACATACAAATATACACGCAAACACACACATACAGACAGATGTACACAGAACACATAAACACACACATACACATATGCAGATATACACAGAACACACATACACAAATATACACACAAACATACACATACAGACAGATATACACAGAACACACACACACACAGATATACACACAAAATACACATATACACACAGATATACACACACATACACACAGATATACACAGAACACATACAAACACACACAGATATACACACAAACACACACATACACGCAAGAATATACATACACACACAAACACAGACACACATACACACAGATAAACACACAAGCACACATACACATGCACAAACACACACACAGATACACACACATATACAAACATACACACAGATATACACATACACAAACATACACACAGATATACACACATACAAACACACAAACACACAGATACACACACGTACATACAGACATACACAGATATGCACACAAACACACCCACATACACTCATACACACACAAACACAACACACATACACATATACACACATAAACACACAGAGACACAAACACACACACATACCATGCACAAACACACACAAACACACTCACAAAACATCACAGATAACCCCTTTGTTGACACAAAGAAGAAGCCTCGGAAGCTGCAGGTGGGAGCCTTCCTGTAAACAGAGTAACCAAGCTAATCCTTTCACACACTCAGGATGTCACAACACCCTTTAATGAATGAGGAAGGAAGCATCCCACGCACTCCCTCCCTCAGCCTGACGCTGGGTAGAATTAGGGAGCCTCTCTATGAGGGTGAGATGCTTGACTAGAAGGCTGGATGCCCCCTGGTGAGAACCAGCCCTTCAGCAAGCCTGTTCTTCAGTGTGCCCCTGAGTGTTGGGATCTCTTTCCTGACATCTACGTGCAGATTGCTCCAGCTTGCTCCAGCTTGCTCTGGCTACCCAAGTACTGGGTGCCTAGGCTGCTGGCCTGATGGTGGCCTTTGGCTTGCTTATTACTAGGTGACATTCAGAAAGGCTGGAGCCAGATGAGGCATGTTCTTTCCTCCTTGGTGAAACTGAAAGACATGGGAGTCAGCAGTAGGCTTGTAGATGGGGTAAGACTCCCCTAATGACTTCTTTCCCAGGACGGAAACTTCCTGTATGCAAATCTGTCACCAGCCTGGGTCAGGTCTTGTTAGGACTGTACTCTATGTCTACTTCACATGATGGTTACATCTACCTGCTCTGCTGTGACCAATGACCCGAAGAACCTCAATAGTGGCATGTCTAAGATCCAAATTTAATGGACTTCTCTTCTTGGGATCCAACAGAACCATGCATGTGGCTCACATTGTTCTTTCGTGCACTTGCGGGGAGTGGGTCCTGGGATCGAAGCCATAGCTTCACACCTGATGGGCAAACACCCTGCTGCTAAGCTGTGTGCCCAGATGTCCAGCCCTGAGACTGCTACCAGCAGCAGCTTCTACCCAGAGTGATTTGTTCCTCAGGAGCAGCTGGTTTGCTGAGCAGATATCTGGTGGCCTCATTTTGGGGTGAGGGGTGCTGCTAGCCTCTGGGGTGCAAGGCAGGGGTGCTACTGAACATGCACAGAACAACCCTACTGATGAGTGTCACATGTCAATGACCACAGTTGAGAAGCTTGGCTCAGCTCCAGCATGGTGATGGGCCCCTAGGATGGGCAGTGGGCAAATACACACTACTTCTCCTCCTGCCAAATCTCTGAGCGTCTGTGGTTGTGCAATAGGGATATGCATGTTAGTATTCGCTAGGGGGGGTGGAGTGAGGGGGGGTGGGAGGGGCTGTAGAAACAGACAGGGGTCCTGACTTTTAAGGCGAACTCTGTGAACAGCCTCCTCTGTTGTGCTTGAGAATGTAGGGCCTGTGGCTTGATCTATACATGCTCATCTTTAAAAGTAAGTTATTACCTGCTGGTTGACTGACCTACTCAACGAAGCTTTAGAACTGCCGCTACAGGGTAGCAGTGTGCTGTGCTCTGAAAAGCCCCTACCCTCCAGCCCCGAAAGCATGCGCTGGGTGGTAGATGGCTTTCTCTGTGGCAAGGATGACTCGACTTTCAGGTATCAATGCCAAGCACAGCTGTCACTCAAAGGGAGCAAGACAGCTTATCTCAAGCCAGGTAAGAGTAGCCATGGCCAGGAACCTGGATGAGAGTGTATCAAACAATACATCATTCCAACACGGAAGAGGTTACATAGCTACAAAACAAACATTATAAATCAATGTGTTTTCCAAATGCATTTGTGAGAACATCAGGTAGACGGGTTACAAACAAGCTGGGAAAACTGCTTTAGGTCTCAGATGCTACGTAAAGACACTTTAGTGTTTGAGTTGGTGGAGGCTAGTGGACTGCGAAATTAATACATTCCAAAAGTTTTACCTGATAGTTTAAAGGCCAGACACCTAGATGTCCCGTGAACAGTCATTAAAGGGACTGAAGATAGCTAGGCAGGAGTCTTTACACATCTTGGAGCAGTCTTGTTACATCTGTGGCAGAGTTAATGTTTATTTGTGAGGGCATACTAGCAGCCATAGTGATCGGTAACATTGCTTGCTTGCAGTATTTTGATAAAACTGCAGCACATTATAGCAATTCACAATAGTATCAGTCATGATAAATATTTTGGCCTTACATTTTTCTCAACCGGAGAATAAAAGCAATCGGTTCTAGTTTGCTCTCTGATACGGTGGTAAACACTATGACCAAAAGCAACTTGAGGGATGTGCTAGCTAGTTTCTATGTCAGCCAGACACAGGATAGAGTCATCTGAGGAGAAACCTCAATTGAGACAATGTCTCCATAAGATCAAGGTATAGGCAAGCCTGTAAGGCATTTTCTTAATTAGTGATTGATGTGGGAGGTCTCACCTCATTGTGGGTGGTGCCATCCCTGGGCGAGTGGTGGTCCTGTGTTCCATAAGAAAGCAGGCTGAGCAAGTCACGGGAGCAACCAGATAAGCAGCACCTCTCCATGGCCTCTGCATCAGCTCCTGCCTCCAGGTTCCTACCCTGTTTGAGTTCTTGTCCTGACTTCCTTTAATAATGGACAGTGATGTGGAAGTGGTGGTAAAAATAAACCCTTTCCTTCCCAAGTTGCCTCTGGTCATGGTGTTTCATCACAGCAATAGATAGCCTCCCTAAAACAGGAAGAAGAATTTTATTTTGGCATACACATTTAAGGTCATAATCTAACTGTCCTTGAGGGAAATCAGGGGGGGTGCTGAAGTAAAGCCATGTAGGAATGGCTCTTACTGGCTCTCTCCCAGGCTCACATTCAGCTAGATTTCTTGGATAGTACACTCAGAAATATCATCACTCACAGTGGGCTAGACTCTCTTTCCCACACCAATCAACAGTCAAGACAATTCCTCACAGACAAGACCACATGATCTAGGCCCTCTCCCAACTGAGACTCCTTCAGCCAACTCTAGGCCATGTTGAGTTAACAGCTGAAGCATTAGGACATGGTGTGTTTGTTGCATCGTGTGGAAGCCAATGGGATTCTCTTGTGTGTAAGAGGCCTCACACAGCGAGCGGGTCACTGGTAGAGATCAGCTTGAATCCCAAGACCTGTCATGGTTGTCAGCACTGAGCATTTTCTGGGCTGGACCTTAAAGGCTGTGTCAAATACACTCTTCCACAATTCCCCTTTAACCTCACCTCCCCACCCTAAGTCCTCACCTAGTCTGTGGCAGCATATAACAATCTACTACGTGGTATAATGCACAAGTCTATCTAGTGCTTGTGATGGTTTGGCTCAAGGAGTGGCACTGTTGGGAGGTGTTGCCTTGTTGGACTAGGTGTGGCCTTGTGGGTGTGGGTGTAGGCATTAATACCCTCATCCTAGCTGCCTGGGAGTGAGTATTCTGCTAGCAGCCTTCAGATGAAGATGTAGAACTCTCAGCTCTTCCAACTCATGCCTGCCTGGATGCTGCCATGCTCCCACCTTGATGATAGTGGACTGAACCTCTGAACCTGTAAGCCAGCCATTGCGGGGCTGTAGTGGGCATGGGTCCTGTTGGGCTATGTTGTGGTTCCTGCGTGTCTGCCGCCCCAGGCAGTTGGAACCATGGCTCTTAGGAGCAGAAGCGCAGGAATTTGACTGAGTTCCCTCTATGAGGCGCTGGGTGGATGCTGGGCTGAGAAGCCACTGAGCTCTGCCCGGGTGTGGAGAGGTCTCAGCCTGAAGTCCCATGGGGGCAGAGCTCCTGTGTGTGGGTCTCCAGGCCAAAGTGGCTGATTGGGAGGCCATTAGTCTCTGTCCTTGGGCTTCCAGATGCCCCTGGGAGCTGCGGAAGAACTGAGACACTAGATATACGGGCTGGACCGGCCTTCGGCCAAGAAAGATGAGGGAGAGAAGCTCCTGCAGCATCTTGCGGGGCGAGAGACTCTTGGTTACAGCACTTGCTTGGCTGGGTCAGCTAGCTTGCTTGAGTTGGCAGCCTTTGTGGCGAGAACATAGAGAAGTCATCTAGCGGGAGATTGAGCAGCAGCTTGGTAGTCAAAGGCCTTCCCCAAGGTTCCTCATGGGGGGGGGGGCAAAGACAGGAGGAAGTCCATGGTTTTAAAAGGTTTATTGTCATGGCAGAAAGTGGATCTAGCTGTACCCCCATACCTCCAGGGCAGGCCTTTGGTCAAATACCATTTGTAAGGAGGAGGGTCTGGGAAGGAATGCTTAAATTAAATTAAATAAATTTAATTTAATTAATAAAAAATAAATTAAATGTTGCCCTTATAAGAGTTGCCTTGGTCATGGTGTCTGTTCACAGCAGTAAAACCCTAACTAAGACAATGCACAAATCTGCATGGTATAATCCACAAATCTACATAGTACAATGTACAAATCTACATGGTATAATGTAAAATCTACATGATATACTACATAAATCTACATGATATAATGCACAAATCTACAAGGTATAAGGTACAAATCTATATGGTATAATGTACAAATCTACATGATAGAAGGCACAAATCTACATAGTATAATGAAATAGGCTTATTTCTCACTCTCACCAAGTCTAGCATGGCTGGAGACTGGTGCACACAGCATCCCATAATGCCTTAACCCAGCATGGCATGGCTTGTCCTTCTCCACACATTTGAAAAACATACTCCAAACCAGTTCTAGAGCTCAGTTGGGCTCTTTGTGCCTTGGATCCCTCCTTTAGGCTCTGAACCCAAGGGTAAAAGTGTGTGTGTGTCTGTGTCTGTGTCTGTCTGTGTGTGTATGTGTCAGGGTGGGGAACCAGACCGAGCATCCTGCTGCCTTTCACACAGGTAACTGATGGAGTTTGGATTTATGCTGTGTCCATCCTTCAACCATTTAACACCTGAGGGTTAGCTTTGGTATTTCTGGGAGACACTGCTTACAAGAAAGTGATGTGTAGGAAGATGGACCAGGCTTGAGTGGGGCAGGGGGCCAGGGAGAGGTGGAAGGAAGGATTTAGACTGTAGACAGTTTAGAACAATGTTTCTCATGGCCCCTTTGGGGAGTTAAAGGACCTTTTCACATGGGGTCACCTAAGACCACTGGAAAGCACAGTGCAGGACAGATGAGTGCCGGGAGCCTCCTGGCCCGGAGAGGGTAGTGGCAGGGCACAGAGTAGGACTCTGGTGAAAGCTTTAAAGTCTGAGGGTCTCAGGGCTTTCTGGCTCTCTGACCTGTACTGAAATGCTGATGATAACTTCTATAAAGTCTGAAATTTTTCTTGCTCCTTCTGAGGGTAAGAGACTGCTGGCTTAGGTGATTAACACCTGTAGCCTAACAGCAGAGGATTAGGCAATGTGGCCTTTGTTCTATCTCAGCAGGATCTGCTGGGCTCTAACTTTCACCCTGCTAATCTGAAGTTGCAGGAAGAAAAGACACTTAGAGATGTGGTTATAGTGTTTATTACTAAGTTGTTAAAAGTTTCCTATGAAAACTATCTAAGGGGAAAAGCAGAAAGATCCTAAGTGGGGAAAGGGAAGCATTCTACTCTATCTGGGGAAAGGGAAAATTTTCTATTCTATCTCTCTATCCTATCTGCCTCTCATCTCCTTGCCCTCAGTACGTATGCATCTTTCAGAATACATGATCACATGTTACAAAGTTTTTCACATGTTCACACCAAAAATCAAATCATGAATTGAAATAGAAGTTTACAACAGAGAATGTTTACATGCATATCCATTAGGAGTAATTATCTGGCTAAACATCCATCATCTGTCTAGCTCCACAGATTCACTGAAGGTTTAGAACTATAACTAAGTTATTAGTGAAGTTTTGTATAGATAAACCCAGGCAATATTTTATCTTCTGTCCTAGCACCTATGATAAATCATTAGTTCCCTTTTTATGACCTTTGGTTAATTGTTTTACAACCTCTTGGAATGTGCTCTGAGTAGGAGAAAGTCTGGTTACTATCTAAGAGGAATTAACTGATGACACTTGGGAGACTGGCAGAGTTCTCATTGCAGTTTTGACTATCAGAAAAGGACCTAATAGCAGTCCCGCTATAAAAGAACTCAATAATCATTGATATAATTTTAGGAATTCTTATAGGATCATCATTAAGATTTAAGAAGTCATCTATTTGTCTATATAGCAAAACTACAAGACAGTACATCTTCACGGATCTGCAGAGACCTTCTCCAAAGGAGTGTGCTATTACTTAGTGATTGTTATATTTGTTTAATAATAATAGGAAAAGCATATTAATAGCAGGAATCTTTCCCAAAATGAGTTCCTTACAGCCTTACTGAATAAGGGCTCACTTGTTGCAGATTATATAAAAATCCAAGGCAAGCCATTTCAGGGTGATCACCTGCTAGTTATTGGCTCATTCCATTATGGCTCCTGACAGATGAGCAGGACATTAGATCTCAGAAGAAACAAGAGGGTCCTGTAAATTCCAGGAAGTTAAGTGTCTGAGAGGCTCAGCTTTTAGAATCAGCACTGGGTTGATAGGCACTGGCCTGCACATCTGGAGTGTTTTAGCCTGCCTGCCTGCCTGCCATTGGTGTATAGGGTTGGAGACTCCCAGCACTAAAGCAGAGGTAGAGGGGGAACAGCTCACTCTGAGGTCCTGGCTCACTCTGAAAGCACTGTTGTCCCCTCATTCCTGCCCCTCCCACTCCAGGCCACTTTGCAACCCCATGGTCTTTTTGCACACAGTAAGCCTCCGTGGTTTACAGCCAGCCTCCCTAGGGCAGCTGTTTCTTCATTGCTGGGCTGACATTCCTGCTGAGTCCTTAACCATGGATGGACCTGACTGGGGTATGGAGGGAATGAAGGCAGACACATGGAAAGAAAAATTGGAATCCCATGTTCTGGGCTCCCTGATAGAGAAACCGAGGAAACCCAGAAGCTTGGTGTGTTTATTATAGGCAGTTGGACAGAGGAAGGAGGAGGAAGTTATTAAACACAGTTGAACAAGGAAGCTGGTTATTACTGATAAACAAGGAGGCGGGGCTTGTGGTATGCAGCTGGATCAGGAGACAAGTTTAGCTAACATGTGCAGGAACAATCTCTGTGGGGAGCATTCTTGAGGCAGTAAACACAGAAGGGTAAGCTACACTGACATTTTCTGCACATGCTATCAACGTCCACACATGGGTGGAAGGAAAGCTTTGTCATACTTCCGCATCTCATTCTGTGGGGTAGACTGCCATTTGCCCGTGGAGTCTGAGGTTATGAGATTCTTGAGATGGCTGTGCCCATGTTGACAGCACACATTCAGGACTTTGCTCAGCCAGGGATTAAACCCTCCAGGAGAGATGGTGCAGTGCAGCGATCTCTACTTTCCGTAAATTTGATATAGTGAAGTGACTAGGGGTTCCGAGCAGCTAAGAGGATCAGCGGAGGGCAGGCTGAGGAGAGGAAGTACTGAGCCTTTAGATCACACTGTCTCCATCTGCTGCGCTGTTTATTATGGATCCTCAGGTGACCGCCACCTATGGGAATTTACCTACTGTTTGAGTTCCTTGTTCCTTCCAGCAGACTTCACCCAGCAACTGGTGGCCCAGGGGCTTCTCCATCCTGGCTGGAGCTGTGGCTCTTGGTCTTATTGAGAACACCCCTTAGGGAAAGCCTTCTGCCTAATGCTACACCCTCTGTGTGCCTTAGGGAGGAGGTGTTTGTTCACTCTGGGGACCACAGGAGCTGGTAACGGGGTGGGGGGGGGACAGAACCAGAGGCTGAGATGCTCAGGAGCTGAGAGAAGGAGCTCTAAGAAATGCAGCCACAGCAGCAGGAACAGGAAGGGTCCGTTCCAATGTTTGCCAGAGAAAATGTTCAATATTTGCAGCCTGTTTAGAAAACTGAATGTGAAAACTATACACTGTATACAACACAAATCATACATGTAGAGTTAGCTGTGGTTTTCCATTTCAGCCACAGAAAAAGATATAAATACAAAATCCGCACGTATACGAACTTGGCTCTTTGTTTGCATTTATTCCATTATGAACACATTTGTACATTTAGAGAAAAACATTCGCCGGATCCAGCCATGCCCAGCAACAGCATCTACGTGATCTGTTACTTTATCCACATTGATCAGTCATCTCCCACAGTGTTTGAGTAATATACAGCGCCATTCCTTCATCCTGCAGGCTGTAGGTAGGCCTCGGGCTGTAGGCAATGGAAATAATATGAGACGCAGTGTCCAGCTATGGAGACAAGCCATGGTGGGCTGGGAGACGACATCCCCTATAAGTAGCACAGCAGGTATAGTTCCATGGCCTCCTTCTCACTGTGGCCCACACTTCTGAAGTGTCCCAGTTCACCAGACTCAGACGGTGGATGGATAAAGCCTGGGATACAGATATGGGATACAGTCATGGCCACTACACCAGACTACAAGACCCAGAATCCCCTGCTGTGGATAACAGTCCCACTTCCCACTCCTTACAGCTGGCTCTAGGCTCTCCTGATGGGAAGTGGAGTCCATGCCTGCAAATCAGTGTGGCCCTGAATCACATAGCGTCTGAGAGAAGGAGCCAAATTGCTCCTCCAAAGACGCTGCACCCTCAGCTCCATTGGCCCACAATGTTGGAGGAACCATAGCCAAAGCCTGAGATTTGAAACTGAACACATCCAGGAGGTTATTGAGGCGGCTGTTCTCACTCCAAAATGCTCTTACCTTCTCTGGACACAGATCCATGACCTCCACAGGGAAAAGTGTGTGCCAACATGGAGTTCCACACACTCAGAAAATGTTTATTGGATAATGGTTACTATCAGGCATCGTGCTAAGAGCTAGAGAAACACACAGCAAGAGTGGAGAGCTGGGGACAGAATAAATTATTTGAATATATATATATATATATCAGCTGTTCACCCTTAGAGGAAGGACACTAAATGATGAACCAGGACCCAACTATAATTAGTTTCAGCGAAGAGAAGTTCCTATTTTATGAGTAGGGCTAAAAAGAGCCAGCAAGAGAAAGGATGAGAGTAGGCATCAGGAATGGCTATATCCAGCTCAACCAGCCTTGCCTCTCTGCATAGGAACTGCCTCTCTTTCCATTTCCCCACTTCTTCCAGAGTAGAATAAGGTAGGACCAAGGCTGCAGACATCTTAACTCTTTGACAAAAGAACCCAGTTTGCTTCCTCAGTGATGGTGTGAAAAACCTGTTATCTGGTCTTTGACCATAAGCCTGCCCACCCATGAAGGAGAGTCTTCCTGCCAGTGTAAATACACGGTTTGCTGGAGATGCGATTCCCTAGGGTACTGCAGACGCTACCACACACGTGTGATTTGGGGTCAGAAAAACAGTTTCTCCCCTCTCCACTCTGCACAACCCAACCTTGGAATTCAGAGGAGCCCCCAAGGGAGAAAATCCTGAGTTTACTCTTTATCAAAGAAAGGGAGTCCACTTCAGGACACACAGAGCCAGAGGCCTGGAGGATAGCCAGGCAAGCACCTGCTGGAGTACACTGGGGTTCCAGTTCAACAGCAACGATATTCAGAAGAAAAGAGTTGCACGAAGCCTACATCTCAGTGCTCAGCATCCCCGGAGTCAGCAGCAGCCATTGCCTGCTCTGGCCAGGATTTCAGTGTTAGATCCTGCCCGACCGGCAATCCAAGCCAGTGGCTTTATGCATTGTGCACTGTATATATTCTAATTTCAATAGCTGATGTACTCCAGATTATATACAGGTTTCTGGCATCTAAAGAAGGCTACCGCCTTATTCCTCAACATGTTTAGTGCAAGTTTAGTAGGTGCTGGTTTTGAAGTTGACCCTAGACGAACATCAGGGGACAGAAGACACATCCTTCTGATCTTTCCACTAGGAGATGCAGGAGGCTCACAAGCCCATGTGGTTTTATGAGTGCACAGCCTCTTCACTCCCTGCCCTCACCTCACCAGTTTGGGCTAATTAGTATCTGGCACAAAGCAAGGAGGATCCTCTGGCTTCTGGTGGGATCTATGGTCCTCCCTGTTCCTGGGTGCTCTCAGAGCTGCTGGGCTCTGGGCTGTGTCCTTCTGATGAGCTCCAGCTGCCAGTGGAGGCAGGTCACTCCAGGCACAGCACTTGCAGGACATGATTTCCAGGGATGGACCATGCCTGGGCCAGTGTTTAGGGTGCTGTGTCAAAGGTTCTGACGGGACTAGCTGCACTGGACACAGTGGGGCACAGGACAAACATAATGAGCTCTCTAAGGATGCTTCACTCACAACCTGGGGAGCTTTCAGGTAAAAGATGAGTGAGCAGGCTCCCCCACCAGCAGGCACAAGGGATGATGCCCCCAAGCCTGGCTTCTCTGCTTCAGAAGCACTCAGCCCTCAGTGTGGGAAGAACCACCATCCCCATGAGCGGCCCTGTCCCCATGAATCCAAGTGGCCAACTGTTTCCTGTGTCATTGGCATTCTAGACATGGGGAAGTCACCTGAATGGCACGTCAAAGGTGGAAACATGACATTTATATTCACCTATGGAGTTGAGGGTATGTGACACTGATAGGAAGAGGGGACATGTAACAGTAGACGGCCGAGGGTCCCCCGCCTGATGCTACCCTACCTGTGGAGCTCAGGCCATAATGTTGGCCTGTCTCTGTGACCTCTGAATTGCTCTACTATAGTCACCCACACACCTTCTCAAGTACTCAGGACTCTCTCATGTATTTTGAGAGCGCTCTTGGTTGTGTAATGTGCCCACGCCATGGTTGGGGACGTAAGCAGTAAAAGGGAAGCGTCTCTCTCTTCCCCAAGTGTCTTAGTCAGGGTTTGTATTCCTGCACAAACATCATGACCAAGAAGCAAGTTGGGGAGGAAAGAGTTTATTCAGCTAACACTTCCATATTGCTGTTCATCACCAAAGGAAGTCAGGACTGGAACTCAAGCAGATCAGGAAGCAGGAAGCTGATGCAGAGGCCACGGAGGGATGTTACTTACTGGCTTCCTTCCCCTGGCTTGCTCAGCTTGCTTTCTTATAGAACCCAAGACTACCACCCCAGGGATGGTACCACCCACAATGGTCCCTCCCCTCCTTGATCACTAATTGAGAAAATGCCTTACAGCTGGATCTCATGGAGACATTTCCTCAAGTGAGGCTCCTCTGTGATAATTCCAGCCTGTGTCAAGTTGACACACAAAACCAGCCAGTACAGCAGGCCTTTGGCAGGTCTATCTAGAAGCATGTTCCATGGATACTGAGGATACACAGGGCACCTGGTCATTCTTCATGTTGGACAAGATTCACTCACCAAATGTTGCTGGGCAGCACCCTGCATGCCTGTTGGCCCCTGTGGGTCCTACAGCTAATCTCATACACCATAGCCTTCAAGCCCAGAGTAGCTGTTCAGTGACTCCCCTAGAGTGTAGCTACAAGAAAGTTTAGAGAAGTAATTAGGAACTGATGAGTCTTGTTCTTAATATATTTAGTTGGAAGTTTATGAATGTTCATTTTTAATAATAGCTGCTATCTGACTTGGAAAAGCCTCCAACACTCCCACAGCTCCCAGCTGCCCACCCTACTGACTTGTGCATCTCTTCTGACCTAGCATCCAATAGTAACAGCTCTCTGCTTACTGGCCTGGACATCTCTGTGGAGCTTTGTCGAGGTCCCTTTATGGTCTTTTAAGAGCCCGCCCCTCCTCTCTCAAAAATAAAACGAACCTGCAGTCAGATGAGGCCTCAGAGATCTGAGCTGGAGCTATTCACACCTTGATTGTATGGAATCACCTGGAGACCCTGATCTGTGGACGATGGGCTGGGACTCAGCGTGTTCCTAACGCTACCCCCAGGAGCAGCCAGGCCAGACCACAACACAAGGAGTGAAACCAGCCAAACGCCTACAATTGAGGAAAAAGAACCTAATTCAGGAAGGTGTTCCCAAACCCCCACAGCCCACAGGCAGTCCTGGCTGACCAACTGTTCCTCATTGAGTCCAGGCTGCTCGTATCAGTCTACCGTACAGCTTTCTTCCTATTGAATGTGATGAACGTTCTCTGGATTTCCCTGACTCTCATTCCCATGCACATGTGGATATGCATGTCAAACCATAAAGAATCACTCTATGGACGAAATGCCCCAGAATATTTGGTTAATTACATGATGATAGACATCTAAAAACAGCTAAAGAGGGTGATCCCCATGCCTCACATTCTACAGACATGGGGGCTCCAGACCTCTTCGGATAGTGAGAACCTGACATCATTTGTCTATCAACCTTGTCTCGTGTTGCATGACTCTTCTAAGACAGCTGCTATCAATCCCAAGGCTCACTGCCCTCTGGCCTCCATTTTTGGCCACACTGTCACCTTGGGCCAATAAACTGGAAAATGTCTTTGCTTCCAGAACTGGGAGGACGACCTCCCTCATGGATGTCTGGCACCAAACTACAGCAAGGGGTTCTGGCAAATGAAACCATGTCTCTATTCCTGCCACATGCCAACCTCCTCTCTCCGAAGCTCCTAGAGCAGTGTCTCCCAGCCTTCCTAATACTGCAACCCTTTAATACAGTTCCTCATGTTAGGGTGATCCCAATTATAAAATGATTTTCACTGCAACTTCATAATTGTAATTTTGCTGCTGTTATGAATCGTGAATGGAGGTCAAGACCCACAGGTTGAGAACCGCTGTCTTAGCAATTCAGCTGCTTGGCCTCTGACTGTTTCCCCCCCCTCAGGAGGCAGCATGTGGCTGTGTAGAGAGCAGGCAGCAACAATGATGACTGAGCTCCTTTGCTAAGAAGCCAGGCCTGCACACCAGGCTCACCCCTTTACCTGGGTGGGGTACAAGCAGCCTTGTCCTCTGCTGCAGTGCAGGAGGTAGGCGGTACCTCAGCTGAGGACAATCTCCTGTTCTACCTTGGCGGACCCAGAAGCCTTTGGGAACATCAGCAGCTGCTCCAGGCCCGGTCTGTCTCCAGCTGAGGAAGTGCAGCTTCTGGACCCATCTTCCATTGAGAAGCCTCTACTTAGTATTTCAAGTCTGTTTGTGCACTGGTTATATCTGGAAAAACATCAGGGTGTTAGCTCTGCCCAGGGGCTTCTCTCCCTGTTGATATTCACACTCTCCCTTCTGCGGGACTGGCTATTACTCTTGCAACCATGGGCTGTTGAATTTCCTTCTAAAATCTAAATCCACACATTTATAACTTGGCTCGAATCCAATCTGACAAGAGCGTTTTAAAGCCAGCAGCATTTGATATTTTTTTTCCCCTCTCGCTAGCAAATGCTTCTGTAATTGCGGCTGCCTTCTCGGAGTCCCTGCCAGGCACACTGGGGGAGTCTCGGGGGAGCCTTCAATCAAGGTTGTACCTGTTTGGAAAGCTGTGGGGTGTCATTTTATTTTTGGTCCTAGTAATCGCAGGCTCGTAGGTGTTGAGGGATAAGGAATTTTCCAGTCACTCCACTGCAAATACAGGACAATTAAGCTGGGTCAGAATCCACGCTTAAGCACTACCCTCCTGCCACGGGGCTTTTTCTCTCATAGAAATCTGCCTCTCTCGCTGCATAACTCCTTTCAAATAAACATTTTCAAAACCGCATACTGACCTATTGTTGGCCAAGCCCTTAAGGTCGCACAGCCTGCCTTCTGGTGGCCAAATTAGTCACAGCAGGTGACACAGGGGCTGGCATGGTGAGGGAAGGGGCCTTGGTTACCATTTTCTAGAAGAGTAAATGAGAAGGCAGTTGACAGATCCTTGGCCAATGGAGTTGTTCCTCCTGCCTCAGTCAGCTGTGGGCAGCTCTTTGGCTTCTCCAGGCCTCAGCTGCTCAGCTGCATGAACTAAATTCATAGCCAAGGGGCCACTGAGTAGTGGTAGCAATGACTGTCAGAATCAAAGTACCTGAAGCTGCCCAGTAGACAGTCATCACTGCTGTTGCTAATTCCTCAAATGGCATTGTTGGGACTGGCAAGGCCCTGGCTGGTGCAGAGATTGTAGCCACAGGCTGCCTGTAGGCAGCAGGTCCCACTGACCATTGTTCACACCAGTCAGAGATGCTGTTCTCTGCCTGTTGATAAGCCTTCCCCTCAGATCTTCCCTTCAGAAAACCTCTTTAGCACACTTAATCATAGTCCATCCATTAATCCAACAATGTGTGCTCTCAGCCTGTGTCCATGGACCACCAGGCCAGCCCTCATATTAACACCTATCTGTGATGTCACTTCCTTAAAGAGCCAAAGAGCTCCTGCCTTGAGTTTCATGGAAACCATTTGATGAGGTATGGGGAAATCTGACAGTCACAAGGACAGACTGAACCCCACAGAAATAACTGGTCATATCATACAGGATGACATCACACAAGACAGCACCAAACATGGAAGTAACATCACATGAGAGGAGACAATATGACAAGTGATGGCATCACAGAGGATGTTGTCATGGAGACGATATCAAATGGTACACCACCACACGTAATGGCATCATGGGAGGTAGCAGTACATGAGGTGATGGCATAACTGATGGTGTCATATGGCATGATATAAGTGATGGCACACAAATGTCCATTGTCCAGTGCTTTGGTTGTAATCTGTCAGATAGTGAGAAGAACAGAAGGACCTTAGCAGGTGAGAGGGCCCAGGGGAATCTCAAAAGTCCCCCAAGTCCCCGGACCACTTTATACTGGCCTTCCAGCTCTAGACACAATGTTTCTGGTGCTCTGGAGCCTGTCAGATTTGCCCTGTCACTCTGAAGTGACCAGTGGCCATTGTCACTGTCTGCCTAAACTCAGAGCTCAGGCCTAAAGTTGCTCTCAGGTATCCTGATGGGAAGGAACAAGATGAGGGAAGCATAAGAGAACACCAGCCATCAGAGGAGCTGGGCAAAGCCTTGTCTCTTCCTTTCACAGCCTCTTCATCCTCTTCGCTCTCTTTGCTCCTGGGTCAAGGCTTGTGTGCGGAGGGTACACGGGGTTGTGTGGCTGCTGCGTGAACACCTGGCAGTTAATATGGGGAGAACATTCCAGTCAGGCCAACAGATATGATGAGTGACTAAAGAGGGAAGATACGTCATAGGGGATGCCACAGAGCAAGAGAAAGCTGTCCTACTGTGTGCTCTGCTCCCAACAAGCCTCAGGCCCCTGTGCTGTGGATTCAAGATGGTGTTCTTGATACTATAGTCAGCACACCTGGACAAATCCTTGTTTTAGGGTACAGGGGTTATAGATAGTGGTATGGAGCTTGAAAGGCCTAATGTAGTGCCCACATTTCCATATGTCTGCAACCATAGAGGACAGACAAGATCACATAGCAGAGCTGCCGGCTGAAGCAGGACCACCTGCCCTCCCTATAGCATTTCCAAGTCCAGGTTCCCAAGGTCCTCAGAGAGGAAATTCATCAGGGTGAGGTAGAGCTCATGGACCATCTTGTACACATATCAGAAGGGCAGACAATCCCTAATGAGGCAACCCAGGAGGTGCCATTCCTGTTATGATCAGTGCTAACAACATGGTGGGCTTTCTCCAGAGAGCCCAGCTGGGCAAGGACCCACAGATGTTTATGAGGCTCAACCTCAGGACCTCAGGCCCTCCCTAAACCACACTATTGCACTTTCTAAGTGACTGAAAATCCAGGGCTAATGATGGCAGTGGGGTTAGACTATATGCGATCCATCTGAAGCCAAAGTTGACTCTAGGGCTCAGGGTCAGACAGAAGTGCTGCCACACTGCACTGAGGGTCCTGGTGCCAGTTCTCAGCCGATGGGCTTCTCACTCGTGAGAGGGGAGCAGGACTTGTCTGTTGTCACACAGTGCATCTACTGTCTAACCCAGGGGAGGTACCCCTTCTGCCTTTTCAGAGACAAGAAAAGTCTGTCCTGTTAGGGCTTAGCCAGCCTGGATTGCAGCTACAGGTGGACGGGCTCCATGTTTCCTTTCCAAGGGTGGCATAGTAAAAACAGAAGTTAGTTACTAATTTGGAATTTTTTCCCCCTCAAATATGAGTCAGCCGTAATATAGACTGCTTTCAGACAATAAGCTGTGTAAATATATGCATACATACACATGTAGGCTGAGATATACATTCCTTTTGCTTCTGAGAGATGTAACCTACTGGAAGGATCTACAGACTTCAGGAGGAGCCCAAGATGGCTGTGTGGGTTGGTGGGGGGTGGAGGAAGGATGAGGCAAGAGATATATTTAAAAACACAAGGCTGTTTAAGCATTTCCCTCATGCCAATACTTGACTGCTACGTGAGGGACGGGTTATGTGCCACACACTAAGTGTCACCTGAATTCCCATAAGTCAGAGAAGCTGAGGGTTGGTATGAATACTGGAATCAGCAGCATTTATTTATGAAGCAGCTGGTCCACGAAGGCCTCAAATATTAATATTTTGGCTGTCAGTTTATCTCTTCTTCAAGGCTTGAAAATGGATGGGCCCAAAAGCCAGATGACCCAGCTCTGAGCAAGCTGAGATGGAGAGCAGCCCAAGTCAGTCCTCCACAGTGTAGAAACGGCCCTTGATCGACTCCCTCCAGGCAGGAAGAGAGTTTGGAGAAAGAAACTCACAAGCTCAGATTTGACCTTTCCGGTGAGCTGTCACTTTGCAAACTGGGGCACAGGCGTGGAGAAGCTGTCATTGGGCGTGACATTACTCAGCACTTTCTAGACAGGAAGTAAGTGATGGTCAGGGAGATTTCTAGAAAGGCAGGGAATTGATGGGTAAGGGTTACTGAAGACGGGTCAGGGCCTTGGAAAAAAATGAGGCAGAATGCTGGAAAGCCTCTGGGCTTGTGGAAACACTGAGTGTTGTAGCAATGGAGAGAGCTAACTGGGGGAGGGGAGGTGTGCCCCGGAGAGGAGAGTGGAAGGCCAACTGTACATCTAGGGATTTGCCCCTGGGCCCACCTTTGAAGTCACTCTGAGTGAAGGCGCCCAAAAGGCCCCTTGCCGTTGGTTTCCTCCTTCAGATCATTTGGGCCTGTAGGCTTCAAGACAACAGGAAGCCCACCCTGGAGGAGAAGGACACCGACCAAACCTGAGTATAGCAAAGGAGGAACCATCCTGAAGGGCATTTCTTCAGTCACACCTGACACTTGTCTAGGAAACTTTCTCGCCTCTGGGAACAGCAGTTCCTCAAAAATAGACCCCTGACAAAGCACCAACTGCTGTTCCAGAGTTAAGAAGTTAAGAGTTAAGGGAAGTTCCAGAACAAATGTAGTTATTTAACAGTAAGGGAGATCTACTCGCCAGCTTCCTTGTCTACACAAGCAGATGTTCTCGGATGTTGACAGGTCAGTTAGACACAATAAGCACAGGATGCACAATAAGTACAGGTAAATTTGGGCCTGGTACCCTGAGTCACAGCAATTAAGCTTTGTAAAGTGTCTGTGGAGGACAGGCAGACAGAGATACACACCTCATGCTGTGCCCCTGTTCACTCTTGCTTGATGAGAAAAACAGACATTTCTTCAGGAACATGCCTGCTCTTTCCCCAGTATCCAGCCTTGATTCTGACAGATCCAGGGCTGGGTTGCGCTCTGAACCTGCAATGCAAGAGAAAGGGGAAGTCTCGGGGTGGGTAATCCACAGCCACACAGGCGATTAGACTGCTGGCAGATATATCCTGAGAAAAATTGCTAGCGGAATTGGAACTATTTAGCTCTGAGCAGGGAGAAGGCAGGCTGCAGTCATTACCCCGCAGCACTTCACGGCTCTATTTTTGGCTCCTGCAATCCCCGTATTGCAGGTTGGGGAATTTGAAGACTATCAGGGCAGTCACTGGCTAGCAGTGCTGGGCCAGTCCACGGGCCGAGGAAGGGGACACACAGTGTCCTTGCCTGCCTCCGGTTCCTTCTTAGCCCGTTTACTCCTGTGAACCTGGTCAGGATCATGTTTTCTTTCGTTGTAATGAATAGACAGGTCTGAAACCATAGGCACAAAGGAGGGCTTTGCCTTTTTCTGTCTCTCAATTATATTTGGGAGGATTCTAAACTTTCCTCACCTGTGAAATGAGAGCAGGGCCAAGTAGTTGCTAACATTAATTTAAGTAACATCAAATTTCAGCTCAGCTCTAGTGTGCAGTATACTTTATTAGAGTGTACTCTCTAATAAAGAATTTGGGGAAGGCACATTGCACAGTGTAAAGCCCCCTCAAAGATCATCAGGGCAGAAGACACCCCTGTCAGCAGCCCTACCACAGTGGTCCTTCCAGTGGAGACTGAGAACCAGGTGTAGTCATCACTGGAATTCAGCAGTGCTGTGCTGACCTGGACTGCCCTCACTGGTTCCACAACAGCCTCAGTCCTCATCGGATCCTACTTCCTCAGGAACCGGAAGCACATGGTTCTGCTGAGCCAACCCATTTCCCCAACATCTCCGTGTCCCCCATGTTTCTGGACAGAGCACGTGAGCCCCAGTCAGAGCCTCCTTGAGAGTCCCACCAGAACATTTACTTGAGTAGACTTATTCCAACAAAGCCCGGAGTCACTGGGGCTTCTCTCAGCCTGGGAGCATTGGACAGCAGCGCCAGGGCAAAGGTGAAGGAAAGCCAGCATGACTGAGACCCGGATTTACAGCGATGGAGCTCTCTGCACATGTCACATGAACTCAGAAGCGTTTGTCAATTTCAACTAAGAGTCTAGCCGACACACTCCTCTGATAGATACTGTTAGTGAAAGGCAAGATGTTGCAATGAAATATGAAACCACAGTTAAAACCTCAGGGGGGCAAACAACAAGACAGTTTCAGAAAGCCTGGCGTTGGTTTAATATGGTCCTTTTCCTTTTTAAAACAGTGTGAGGAAGTCTGATAAATTAGGATTTTTTTCCTGTTTTTTTTTTTAAATAGCCATTCAATTGTTCCATGGTTAAGAATATTACTTTAAATTCTTAGTATTTTACTAAATTATGAGACAGTCTGTTAATAAAACATTACTGAGGCCTCCATGCATTCGAGTTTATTCTGCCTATCAGAAGAGAAAACCACAGGATAACCCACAAAAGTCAACTGCTGGATGGGTCCAGCACTGGGTACAGAAATGGGGCAACCAGAGGATGGCAGGACCTTCCCATTCTTCAGCACTTCTCACTTTGTATGGCTACAGACATTACAAAAGTTTTCTGTAGAGAATACAAGAGACACAGAAAAGTCAAAAGGAAACAGAATCACTCAAATTCTATCCTGAAGGGTCTACCAGGACAAAGATTCCTGCCCTGCGTTCTTACCCACATGGGGTAGCCAGGAGCTATCAAGTATTTCTAGAATCCCCCCTCAGGTACACAGCACCTGTGCTGGACAATTGCACAAAGCTCAGGGACAAGGACCAGGAGAGTGAAGGGTCAATAGTCCAGTAGTTCCCAGAGGTGTTGCAGTGAGCCAGCAGGTGAGGTATTCCATCAACTTATCAACTGTGCCTGTTCCATCCCGACTTGAGGTCTACTCTGCCAAGCAGTAGACCTCAGGCCACACATGTCCTTTGCCAGAGTGTCATGCATTACGCCAGTGTTATAAAACAGTCTTTGGATTTTGTTGTTAATGTTTGGTTTTGGGTCCTTCTGAGATCAGGTCTCATGCAGCCCAGGCTGCCCTTGAACTTATTATGGAGCTGACAGTGACCTTAAATTCCTGATCCCCATTTCCACATCCCAAGCACTGAAAGCATCAGTATGCACTACCACGTCCAACTTCTGGGAATACTTTTAATGGCTGCATATTTCTGTGTAGTATGTGGCTATCACATACTCTATCAAACCAATCTACTGAACTGGTTTCGATGGTTCTGATCTCTCAGTGATGTGAAAGCAGCTCTGTACACATTCTAAGACATAAACACCGAAGACTTCAGGAGCAAGTTAAGGAAGCTGGGATGTTTTAGCTTGGAAGTTTTAGCTGACAGCATTCCAGCAGCAGGCTGAGAGTTTAGGGCAAGCCTGGGGTAGCCTCTCCTCATCCCTGCAGCCCTGTGGCCAGAGCTGCTGTTAACGCTCAGCTGTCTGCACCTCTCTTGTTCCTGCCTAATCTTCAGGCCCCTTCCGTACCTCAACCTTACTTCAGGAAGGACTGGCCTTCCCTACAGTTCTGCAGATTCATTAACCTCCACAGGAAGGTGACCATCTCCCTCACAGGCAGAAAACCCCTGCTGGTAGCTGTTCACTCATGGAGAATGGTTATGTTCTAATTGGGTTCTGGGGATGAGAAGGCTGTGCTCCCAGAGTCCTGGCTCTTCTCAGGTGCTGGGTCTATGTTCTGTGACTGATCCCAGGAGGAAAAATTTTAAAGCTCATTTTACGGGAGGAGCAGAAGCCTACAGACTCGGTTCTCTCTCTCTCTCTCTCTCTCTCTCTCTCTCTCTCTCTCTCTCTTTCTCTCTCTCTCTCTCTTGCTCTCTCGCTCTCTCTCTCGCTCTCTCTCTCGCTCTCTCTCTAGCTCTCTTTCAGGTTTGCTTTTTAACTGTCCACTGAATTTGCCTTTTCATAAGGTTGAATACCTAAAATGTTCTCTTCTTTGGCAATTTTCTAGCCTCAAGCCTCTCAATAACAATAACTGTTTGAAACATCTGTGCCCAGAACATCTGACTTGGAGAGTGTCCCTTGATATGACAAGTGATCAGGTAAATTTATTAGACTGAAGACAGATAATGGTCTATCCCCAAGTGGAGAATGGGGTCCCATTATGCACAAGGCAGGAGGCTGTCTTTAGAATGTCTCTATTACCATGGGATGTGGGGTATGCCTGTCACCCAGAACCTCATTCACTTAGCAGTCGAGGCAAAGCAAATATTTCAACATGTGATTCTGTAGAGCTTAGACTGCTTCTAAGCACTGGAAATTCTGAATGCCAACTGGTCAGTATTGCTTCACTGATGGTGAAGGGTCCTGTGTTCCACCAGAGAGCAACAGGATGCTGGAGAAGAAACTCCAGAAGCTTGCTGGGCACAATTCTGAATATCAAAAGTTGTGTTGTAAGGCTGAAAAGATGGCTCAGTGGTTAAGAGCATTTGTTGCTCTTGTAGAGGACCTGGGTTCAGTTTCCAGAACCTACCAGGTAACTTATAAACATCCATAACTCCAGGGGATCTAGCCCCTTCTCACGTCTGTGGGTACCAGACATACATGTGGTGCACATCTGTACAAGCAGGAACTCACTCATATACATAAACTTAAGCTATGTTGTGAATGTTGTGTGATTCCTTCCCTGGATCTTGATCACGTGAGTTCACAAGCTTAACACCAGACAGCAAGGCTGGCTGGCTTCAGCCACACACATAGCTGCACATTGCTGGAGGAGAGGGACCCTGTCACAGATGAAGCAGGCGACTCTTCCCTTGCCCCCTGGATAAGAAAATTCAAAGGGAGAAACCCTTCCCTTGCAAAAGGTAAGTGAAAAACTAGCTGCTTGTCCTGGGGAAGAAGAAAGGGAGGACCTCTCTGCAGGAGCGGTACATGGAGGACTCTCCTCTCTGCAGGAGGTCTCTCATGCAAATCCACAGACAGAATTTCAGTTTCCACAGACTTCTGGAACACATGGGTTTCGTAAGTGAGACTGCATACTGCTTCTGCCTGCAGGCATGTGCACAAATGACAGAGTGAGCTCTGCCTTGCAAAGTCCATGTTCAGGGATGGGAGCTAAGCTGCAGTGATGAGTTTGGTTGCCTCCCTTCGGAGCCCAGTCGAGGTAAGGACTAAGGACACAGAGTGAAGACAAACGTGGAGGTGGGGAGTCTAGGCTAAAGGATTCAAAGTAGTGAACAAAGGTGGGAACTTGAGAAAGCTCAAAGAGAGAACAAATTCCCTAGGATGAAGAACGTTTGATCCATCAAAAGCTGGATGGTAGAGGGAAGGAACGAGCGTGGTTGGCAGACAAGCGCTAGGATGGGAGAGGAGCACTGGAACAATTGTGTAACGGAAAGCTGCAAGCAATTGACAGGAAGAAAAACCAGAGACTACAACAGATGATCGCACAATCCACGGAACGCTCAGGGAAAGGCTGGCTGTGGGATACTGAGGCTCATGGAGGACTCTGCTCTGCATTCAAGAGGGCAGTGGCAGAGGGGGCTCAGGCTCTAGAAGCAGAGCTGTATCTTCTAGAACTATGGGGACTCCAGACAAAGGCAGGCTTACAAAAGAACACAAGTACCCGAAGTGGACAAATGGCCAAGAGCAGGTTGCACACATGGCACAAGGGAACACCAGGCTGCTTCAGGTTCCCTAAGCTCTGATCCAGAAAGAGGTGAGCAGAAAGAACCAGAAGTGCTGAGAGTGGGGGAAGGGCCCAGGGTTCCTTCATGGATGACAGGCATAGAAAACTGTAGAGATGGCTACGAACATGGTAAGAGCCGCAGAACTGCCCACTGTAAAGTGCACAGTGTCTAATTGGATCTCATTGAGACTGTTAATAGCAACAGAATGAAATATATCATCTTCCTTTGAAAAGCAGCCAAGAAATGAAAAGTATAGTTAAATATCTAGGAGAAAACCACCGACTTAGAAAATGCCAGCAACAAAAGTAACTTGATATGTGCTCATGTTAGATAAAAATGGAGTTCCGAGCCTGAAGAATCCTGAGCAGATGGAGCCAGGCAGGCCTCTGAAGTGACCCAGCACACTTGGTTTGCAAACACCAGGAACTCTTGGCTGTGGCTTGCAAATGCCTGTGTTAAAGAGAAACAGAACCCAAGCTCTGGCAGTCATGTTATGTAACAAGTGCTTTCCGGCAGAGAGAGACGCTGTCTATGCAGTCCCACCATCATGACCAATCAGACTTCTGTTGTTTGCTACACTGTACTGGTCTTGTGGCAGCCTTCCTTGGTTCCTGAGCAACCTCCAGTTTGCATCCCCCTGGTATGCTAAACTTTACGGGCTCAATGTCTCTACAAGTTTATTGTGCCTCTATTTACTTTATGACACACAACTTACAATAGTATCCACTCCTCCTCCTCACTGATGCAAACCATAAACATGTATCAACTTACAAGCTTACTTCGTGCAAAGGACTAATGACATAAAAATAAAATAGGCCCCTGCCCCACAGGCCAGTATTTGCAAAGATGGAGAGGCAAACATGCTCAGAATTTTCTATTTCTTCAAATAAATCAATTTTCAATTACAGGTCCAGGCAACATTTACTTCTGGAATTCTCTGCTAGCAATACACCAGTTGGAATTTGGTAATATGTTAACGTAGTCATGAAAGGGACCCAAATATGTCTATGAAGGTAAAATTCTTTGAGAGTGGAAAGTTGGAAAGAATACCATGTCAATTAATAAGGCATGGTACAAGTCACAGACTGGAATTCTGTTTAAGTAACTCTTAACTTTTATGTGGGACAGTGGAAACATCAGGAACATGTGTCACCTGCTTGGTGGTTAAAACTTCAGCATGTGATATAATATTATTTTTATATTAATGCACCAAAAGTATTCTTTACAGAAAAATGACCAAGTTGTTTTGGTGTCAAAATTGATGCCAAAATGTTAACCGTGGTGGAGTTTGGATGACGGAGCCACAAGAGGATTGCTGGGTTCCCTTCTGTGTTTTTCACAAGTTGATTTTTTTTTCAATAATAACTATGTTCTATAGACAGAAACCATTCTGAAATATTACTCCTTCATAAAACAGTGGCTACCCCAAAGCACAAACCTCACCCAGATATCAACTTCGTGTCATTTAGGTAAAGCAAACCAAACCACCCAGTATAAGCCCATGTTGGTAGATTCACCACCACCTCTCATCAACTTCCCAAGACTACCCAGCCAACAGAGTGTCTCCTGACCTCCATAATGCTCTCTGCCCACGTCCTCTCTAATTCCTCTCTGTGAAGAGCCTAACTAAGATACCATGGGTCCTAGGGCAGGAAGCTGGACTGGTAACCTCTCATCTACAGGATTCTGCATCTCTAGATCTCTCAGGTGTAGCAATGTATGTCAATCTTCTTGAAACATTGTTACAATACACGTAACTTTTTGTTTCAGTGTTTTTGTAAGCTTTATTTTTTTTTTTCTGTTGCCAGTGGGCCTGGCATTCCCACTAACTCATTAGATTACCAAGAGGAACAACTCAGAGCTCTTATCATTCTTCTGAGTCTACACACAAGGACACTCAGAGAGAGGTAAAGGATACACAGGGCAACCCAGGCAGAGGAGCTTACTTGTACTGATCTCCAAACAAACAAATTGGAGCGGTCGATACTGATGATAAAAGCACAGTAGGGTATATTTCCTGTTCTGTTTTGGTATGTGTGTAATACTGCTTGTAGACTCACCAGTTTAAGTGTGCCATGAATTATATTTCAATTTCAAAGGCCCATAAATCAATGCTGGCAGCCTTCTAAAACATATAAGACATACTGGACGGATAGAATAGCCAAGGGAGGACCAGCAATGGAGTTAGTGTGACACCTGGGCCCACAGATGTTGGTTCTTGTCAGAACACAGATTTCACTCTGGTGCAGTGCCTTGTTGCAGCACGTGTGTGCGCTTTTAAAAACAAGACCCATACTGAGGATGAGCCATGAAACCAGTCAAGTTTGTGTCTGTCCAAGGAGATAAGGGGACAGAGTAAATCTAAGATTCTAAAGCATCTGACAGGCTCACAAAAAGGGGAAATAAAAAGGAACGAGGTGAAATCTAACAGGGACAAATTGTAACCTTCATTTCTAATAATAATAATCTAAGAAGATTGCATCAGATCAGGGAAATGAATCCCAACAACTGGCCAGATGGGATGTAAGGACTTGGAGACTTGGAGCCAGGGTTGTCTGCAGATGTCCTAGGTGCCAGGAAAAAGGATACTGAGTGCTTCGGCAGAATACACACAGGTAAAATCTGCAAAGGGGAGGGAGGAAGACAGGCCAGTTCCACTGCATGGTCACTGTGACCCAGAGTCTTGGCACAAGGTGAGGGTCTGAAAGGGGTGGCTAGGGTGTAGCTGGACGTGGCCATTTCCTTCCGAGAAAAACAGTATAGGGCCAGACAATAAGAGGTCCAGGAAGTCTGTGGAAACATGAGCAGCTGGGCACTGCCTGAGAGCTTCCTGAGAGTTGCCTTGCTTATCAATCTGCTTATCAATGCATCAGAGGCATTCCCAGTTTGCTCTGCCTCTGTCACTCTAAGTATCCACAGGGCTGGCCGGGAACATCTGTCCCCGAGACAGATTGTGTTGACAAACAGAACTGCCTCAAAGGGCACAGATCCCAGGTTTCCAGAAGCAGTCATTTCCTGTGGAAGGAACATGGTGGTCTGGGCTCTGGGTAGTTAGTAGTTCCTGGGCTCCTGGGCTCTAAATCCAATGAACCGTTTCCAAGGAGAAAACACCTCTTTTCCAGGCCTAAAGCAGGACAGAAGCTGGAAAAGAACAATGCCATCTTCATGCAAACAATGACAGAGTGGCCACAAGAGGCCTCCTGCCACCTGATCCAAGCAAGGCCCCTGTCATAAGAAGAATCACAGACCTTCTGCTTGGCTTGTGTCTCTAGATCGCACAGTTGGAACTTGTCCATAGACTGGAAACCTACATCCCATCCTTCCGATGTTGCTGGAGTTTGTTTGGAAGAGCTTGTTTCCTTCTCCTGGAGCATGGCTCTGGAGCGGTCAGTCCGCACATCTCAAATGGCGTGGGGTCTGAATTCAGGTGAGTTCCTTACTTGGCATGAGTCTGTGTAGATGTGTGTGAGTGTGCATACCAGTGTGTTTCAGTGTGTGTGTATGTGTGTGAAGCTAGCTCCCATGAGTGTGTGAGCAAGTGCTTATGCATAAACCATGTGTGTGCGTGCCTATGTGATTGTATGAATACCCTTAGGTGTGTATGGGTGGTGAATGTGAGTTCATGTGTGTGAGCATGTGTGTGAGCCTGTGTAGCAGCTATGTGTGCCTTTTTGAGTGCAGTTGAATGTAAGTGTAGAAGCCCATGTGTTTGGGTGCCTGGGTGCGGAAGCCATGCCTTTGTCACTCCATGGTCCTACACAGTGCCCAAAGAGCCCAGCCTGGAGCTCCCCAAGCCACAGTGGGGGCCTCGCCCTGGGACCTGCTGGGCACGAGGGGGCGCCGCGCTACCGTAGCCCGGACGCGCTGGCCGGGGCGGCCTGGGGGCGGCTCACGGGGCGGTGCCGGACTCTGAGCTGTGGGCTCTGGGGACGCCGCGCTCCACTCGGAGGAGAGCCACTGCCGGCCACGCGGAGCAAGCAGCCAGGAGCCCGGGCAGGAGGTAAAGTTGAATTTACAGTGTGTGACCCGAGTCTGTTCTGAGAGTCCCTGGGACCGGTCGGGGACAGGGGCGTAGCTGCGAAAGAGGTCTGTGCAGCGGGGCTGGGTCCGAGCGGAGCGTGGACACCTGTCCGCGGGCGGCCACCGGCGGGAACGAAGCTCGGCTCGGGTGGCTGGCCTCGCTGCGGGCGCCGTAGCCCACGGAGGGGCGCTCGAGGGGTCGGGCTGGGCTGGGGCAAGGGGAGTGGGGCCGCCCGCGCTCCCCGCGCTGGAAGCCAAAGGATCCGGCTTGGCCGCGCTCTGCGCTTTCATGGAGCTTCTGGCGGCTGCCGGAGGCTGGGTCTTGCTGCCGCCCCGTCTGCCCGCGTCGGTTCTACCGGAACCCGGGTAAGAAGGAGAGAGGAAGGCGAAGGAGGTTTGCCTCCGGCGGCGGGGCCCAAGGTCCCCGAGAAGCGACCAGGGTTCTCCCGGATCGGACCGGACGGGACCGGGTTTGAAGGCTGTGCGCACCGGCTTCTGTGGACAGGTGACTGGGGCGAATCCGTGGCTCTGGTTCCCTTTCTGGTCCGAGGTGGTGAATGCTCCCCACCTACCTTTTACACGCGCAGTCGCGCGCTCACGCGCTTTGCACACGCGGGTGTCCTGCCACCTTGTCTTCTCTAACCTCCCAGGGTGTGGGTCCTGGCTCCCGCGTTCTGAATTCTGCAAACTCTCTGTCCTCGTCGCCTCGGACAGCAAAATCTGGTCTGGACAGTGGCTCCGGGAGTGAGGAGTGCTGGGTGCTGAGGGGGTCTGAGCCTGGGCTGGTTCCTATGGAAGGTGAGCTGCCTCCTATGCGCCCGAGATGATTGTCCAACCTCACGATTCTTGGGGGATCCTACACGTGTTTGCCATCGAATGGTTTTAGAATGTGGAAGCTCCTCAGTTTCAAGACTTGTAACCCTTGAAGCACTGCACTGCAAGGGAGCACTGGGCTCATGTGCTGTCCTCAGGACCCTTTTGATCAAATACAAATTCTCCTGCTCCTGGGCTACCGGGGATTAGGAGCTCAGATTCAACCTTCTTCTTGCCCCGCCCCCCCCCCCCCCCCCCCCCCGGGAGGTCCTAGAATTCCCCTCACAACCTCTGGTCTCTTTTGTCCCCTCCTTTGCCCTTGGCTAAAAAAGGCCAGGACAGCATTTGGAGCAAAGGCATGCTGTGAATAATGGATTTTCATCGAGTCTGGAACTCTGAGAGTGATTAAGTAGTGGATCACATTGTGGCCCTACCCTTGGGTCAGTTAAGTAAAACCCACCCAGGCAGGAATTGCCCTAAGCTGTGGTTTTCATTTCTACCAGTGTCAGGAGGGATCCACAAGCCCCAGAGGCAATGGCTGTCCTCTCTCTCACTCTCTCCAGTCTTTCCTTCCCTCTTGGGCTGTGGAGGACTTTTGCTGTCCTCTAGCTGCCTTGGGTAGGTTCTGCTCTCTTGGGCTGTGAATCTCGAGGGTGTTGTGGCACAGGCAGAGGCGAAGGCCACTCACCTGGAGGTCCCCCCCCCCCCCTCTGTACCCAACACAAACAACAGGCACATGCAGTGTTGTCCAAAGAAGGCTGTGGTTTCTGGGTCTCTTTTGAGGAGACTGATGACAGCTTTCCAAAGCCAGTTTATAGATTCCATCTGAGTCGTTCCCCTGGCCTTGGGGTTGCCATAATTAAAAACAAAACAAGCAAAAAGAAATTGGGTGTTTGTGGAGGCAAAGGAAGAGAGGGGAGGGAGCTCCAGGCTGACATGGGTTGGAGCTGTGTGGTTTTCTTTTCCCAGTGCCTTGCACAGCCCTGTGTGGGCCAGATGCTTAGAAAATGTGTGCTGGTTGATTAATTGTTTGAGTTATAATTAAGAGTTTCTACCTAGTGTATGGCTGGGAGCAGTATTATCTTAATTACAGGTGTGTGTGCGGTAATTCGTAGGTCCTGTAAAACACATAGGTTGTAGGAAATGATAAAATGTTGGGGTTTGCCCTGGCAAGCGTAGGCCCTCAGCGCCTCAGAGGTGAAGGGGGATGGGCTGAGGCAGATGAGGCTTGAGGTCTTCTTCACCCCTAGTTCTAGGCTCTTTTTCTGAAAGAAGTGTGTCTCACCAGGTACCCAGAGGGCAAGATGAGCCCAGGGGTGTCTGGAGTGGGAGGTGCTATCAGCTCATAAATCCTACACGGATAAGTGTGGGCAGACTGGGGGGAGCAGATGTGTGGCATCGAGTGTGTGTGTGCTGAAGACGGCCAGATCTGAATGATGGGCCTCTGGTCCAAAATGGCCCTTTGGGTCTGAAGTGGAGTGCCTGCTCATGGATGGTGAGGAACTGGAGCGTTCAGAGGTAACACTATCAGGGGACGTTCTAAAAGATGGGGACCCACAGAGCTCTCCACTGCTAGAATGGGAATATCTACCTGACTAGAGACTGCCTTCAGTTGGCACCATGAGGAGAGCCACCATGTTGCTAAGGTCAGCTTCACTGAAGCCCCCACAGTGTCTGACAGAAGTGAAGGCACCACAGTTGGCTTGCAGCACCCCCACTGCAGAGAGGCTGAATCAGAACCGCCTTTAACAGGGTTTCGTCTTCACCTTCCAGAGTTGAAGGTACTTGGGATCCCTCTTCTGTTGCAAAGAAACTGCACGAGTCTCCCAAGCCCATCAACTTTCTTCAGCAGAACTCCAAAGGTTCCTTTTTCTAGAGAGGCTCAGTCAAGCTAGGGAGGGAACAATCCCTTACCTTCCAGGAACTACCTGTAGGCCCTAGCATCTCTGAGTTGGAGGAGCTTGGGCAGATGTGAGAGGGCTTGGGGTCATCTTTCCCCCTTTTCTAAACAGGGTACATAAGAGAAAGCTGAGGAAGACACCTGAGAAGTAGCCATCCAATGGTGACATCATCTAGCCAATGGTGACATTCCTCTGAGGACACAGGATCAGCAAACCTGGGTCTCGGTGTCCACAGATGTGGCATAGTCTGCAGTGTTCATGTAGACCTTAGTCCCAGAATCACCTGAGAAGGCTGCACCAATGGCATCCCTGCGTTCTAGCTTTGGAGAGACTTGTTCGTAGAGTGAAACACAAACCACGTTCCATTAGAAATACCCCTTGTGCCGGGCGATGGTGGCGCACGCCTTTAATCCCAGCACTTAGGAGGCAGAGGCAGGCGGATTTCTGAGTTCGAGAGTTCGAGGCTAGCCTGGTCTACAGAGTGAGTTCCAGGACAGCCAAGGCTACACAGAGAAACCCTGTCTCGAAAAACCAAACTAAAAAAAAAAAAAAAAAGAAAAAAGAAATACCCCTTGTAATTTGAGCGTGAGTTTAGAAAAAGACTAATGGGAATGTGAATGTGCACAGAAACCCTTTGTATTACTTCCTTCCCCTGAGAGAGAGATTCTGTAGAGTAACAGACACACCAGAAAAGGCTCCAGTGGCTCTTGGGCCTTGGGCACAGCTACCTCTGTTACTGTCACTGATGAACCATGGCACCTCTTAGGTTAGCATTTCCTCTTCCTCCACAAGGTAGCTCCACAGGACCTAGGCTCTAAGGAGGAAGTCAGGATTCAGGCTGTGGTCCAAGAACTTGGTGGCTCTCCTGGATATTCTTAACCTTAGACATTTAAATGGTGGCGTCTAAATGTTAGTATAGACCTGAGTGGTGCCTTGAAATCAAGGGCTGGAATTCGGAGGCTCCGCTGGGCCTCCAAACCGTCTGGCTGTTGTGAATATGGGGGCAGTTTTTAGCTAAATTCCATCTCTAAGAGGCAGATTTATTTTTGTCAAGGTTTAGCTGTGGTGGGAAGGGCTGTGGGATCCACTTGTGCCTGACTCTTGGCTCCGCTCTCCCTGTGACTTCTTCAGCTCTGGGAACTTCCTCCATCGGGTGGGCTTGTTGGGTTTCTGGGTCAACTGAGTACTATTCCACCTCCCAAGGAAGGAGGATCTGGGGGTCCTCCAGACATCCTGGCATCCTTACATATAAACCACTTGGTACTTGCATCTCAGACCTTGTCCTCGGGGACTCGAGTTGGGTAAGGAAGGTGGGACTTGGCAATGTAGATTCTGGATATGGGTCCTAAAGTGAGTCTGTGTGGTGTGTGTGTGTGTGTGTGTGTGCATGTGTGCACCTAAGTGTGCCAGAGCACATGTGTGGAGGTCGGCCCTCGAGTATCAGTCCTTGCCTTCTTCCTTGTTTGAGTCAGGGTCTGCTGTTCACTGAGCTGCTGTGGTTGTGCTAGTCCTAGAGTCCACCCATGTTAGCACAGACAGGCTTCTATTGCTGACAAGTTGTTTGATGTCACTGAACGTGGTGCCCTTGGTGGACCTTCTCATGCATCACCTCCTTTCTCCGTCATCTGTCTTCCTGTGATGACCTTTATGTCTCTGCCATCTATTTTCTCTGTCATGAGCTTCTCCACTGATCAGCTTCTGCACCCAACATGGCTGTCCACATGCTTCCCATCTTTCAGTCCCATACCAGACGTTTCAGTGCCTGGTGACTTCACTATAGAACGTTGTGGGGGTCAGGGAGTGAGAGGAAATGTAGCGTTCGTTGTCCCTCAGCAGGGATGGTCTTGTCTGTCTTGGAACGGAGGGAGGCGTGACCTTGTTCTCTTCTTCAGTGCTTCAATGGAATGATTTGGAACTCTCAGACATTCATTAAACTCTAGCCAGACCTTGTGAGAAATGTTTGCTGCTCAGAGACCCGATCTTCTCTCAAATTGATGCGTGTGTGTGTGTGTGTGTGTGTGTGTGTGCGCGTGCGCACACATGGGGATGGGGGTGGGAGTATGAGCAGCTTTCTTGTTGAAGAAGGCCAGAAGGTAACATCAAGTGTCTTCCTCTGTCATGCTCTTTGCTTTGGGGGTGGGGGACAGCTAGACTGACTGGCCAGCAAAGCCCTAGTGTTTGTTTTGACTGTAGTCTTCCTCCAGCCAGTGTTAGGGTTACAGGTACACGCCTCGATTTTGCACGGGAGCTGGGGAAACAAACTCAGATCCTTATGCTGGCACAGCAACACTATCCACTGAGCCCTCTCTTCAGCTTCCTGATGCTCTCAAGAAAAGTGCTGGCAGAATCCATTCTTGCTAGGAGGGAGCTGGAGAACACTGGCTATTTCTCCCCCAGAGCGTTAATTTAGTGACAGAGCAGCGTCTTGCTCTGTCTCACGGGAACACCCTTTAGACTGTGCCTCCGATCTCTTAAGGCTGACACAGAGGCCAGATGTACACATCTCTCCTGGCAAATTAATAAGGAGGAAAACATGTCCCCATCTTCTTTTTCGGTGCAGGGAAGTCAGTTATCAACAATTCGCCTTGGCCCAGGGCTAGAACGACAAAATTAATTAAGTGGAATGTTTCTACTGTTTTCTTCCCTGACATCCTCACATACCCAGAACCTGTGCAGGGCCTCAGAGTGGCAGTGGGGACGTACCCCCTCCTCTGTGACTGTGTGTGAATGTGAGTAAAGTCTTAAAACTCTGCCCTCAGACCTAGAGGTCTTGCGAGTTAGATGCCCACTCAAGCACAGAGATCTCCTACCCAGGTTGGTCCAAGGGTTGGCTGTGGAAAATTTGCACACTCAACACTCAGAAATCATATGTGTCTCTCTACACATCCTCATACTACGATGTCATCAAATCCCCAGGTTGGGATGTTTATCTACAGAAGAGAAACTGTGATATTAAGGGGCAACCAGATCCCACATCTTCTAAGTGAACATCAGCCCTTTCTTCCTGACTCAGGTCCTCGCGGCTACTTAATATTATTCCAAAGAGTGAAAGAGCAAGAGGGCTCACCTAGTCCAGAATTTAACTGGATGCATAGCTGGTGTGTTTCTGGAAGCTTCCTTCATGAAATTTTTACACTTTCCATCTGTAAGATTCCGGGATTTAATGGGGCCCTGATCTCATACTGGAAGATGTTTGTCTATCTGATGGTTTGTGTCTAGTTTTGTTAGAATATAATAAGTGTACTAATGGGTTTATTATGACAGTTGCCTACATGTGTAATGCATCTTAGTCATACCCTCAGCTCCCAATTACCCCATCTTGCATCTCCCCATCTGGTCCCTTTCCTCTTCCCAAGTAGTCTCTTTCTCCTTTCATGTCTTCTTTGTTTTAAATCTATCCAACCTGAGGTTTTGTTTTTGTTTTTTAAAGAAGAAAAAGAAGAGGAGGGGAGGAGGAAGAGAGTAGGAAGAGGAGGAGGAGGGGTGAAGAAGAGGAGAAGGAGGAGGAGGAGAGCAGAAGGAGGAGGAGGAGAGCAGGAGGAGGAAGAGAAAGAGACTAGTAGGAAGAGAAGGGGAGGAAGGAAGGAGGGGTGAGGAAGAAGAGGGGTAGAGGAGGAGGAGAAGGGGGTGAAGAAAAGGAGAAAGTGGAGGGGGAGAGCAGGAGGAGGAAGAGGAGGATGAGAAGGAAGGGGAGGAACTTAGAAATAGCCTGAGATAAAAGATGTCACAGAGAAGACAAAGGGAAACTTTTAAAGGGGTACTTGAAAAAGAGAGAGGGATAACATAGGAGAGGGCAGAAGGATCAGGAGTTTAAGGTCACCCTTGACTACGTAGTGAGCTAAAGGCTAGCCTGGAATACATGAAGACTCAGAACAAAAAAAGGAAGAAAAATAGTCTTGAAAACAAATGTTTAGTTACAGGGACCATGTAACAGTGTCAAAACTGTCAACACGCATATTATTTTGTCATTTGGTCCTAAAAATAATGGCCGTAGAGAAGCACAGAAGTAATGCCTACAGACCTCAAGGCCAAGTAACAGACAGAAGTGTACAGAAGCCAGAAGAACAGAAAGACAGCAGCTAAACATGAAAATGGCCTTAAAATAATATTGTTATTAATTCTGAGAATTTCATACTGTGTAGCTTGATCATATCTGCCTCCCTTCCCTTCCTCCTCCCAGAATAGTCTCTCAAACTTAGTGTCCTCTTTTTTTCTTTTCAACTTTAATAACCTATCGACTCCAATTTGCATTGTTCATATGGTCCTGGAGTGTGGTCAACCTGCTAAGAACCACACACTAAAGAAAACTACCTCTCTTCTCAGAACCATCAACAGTCCGTAGCACTAAGCCAGGAGATCATTCTAGCATCCATGCTAGAATGTTGATTGCTTTGGTCTTGTACAGGCAAACACAGCAGCTGGGGTCATGAGGTCAGCAGTCCTGTCGTGTCAGAAGACACTGTTCACCTCACCATCCTTGACCTCTGGCTCTTACAGTCTTCCAGCCCCTCTTCCGTAGTCCCTGAGCCTTGAGGAGAAGGCATGAGGTAAATGTCCCATTTGTAGCTGAGCGCACCACAGACCCTTTTCTGGACTTGGACCAGTAAGTGTCTGTCTCTGTTAACCACCTTCAGCTTCAGAAGAAACTTCTCTGATGAGGTATGAGACCTGTGCTAATATATGGGCAGAGATAAATGCATATACTGGACACTTCGATACTACAGTGATTTAGCAGAATGATAGTGGTTTGTTCACCCTGGAGCCTGTGAGATCCTCAATTGTAGGTTCTTGACCAGAATAATATAATTCAAGGCATGTGTTTCCTCGTGTAGAGTATGCCTTAGATCCAATCAGAAAGTGGCTGGTTACCCTCATGACATTTGTGTCGCTGTTGTTTTGTTACCTGTGGTCATAAACCATTACTATTGTTCACATCGTTCACGGTGGGGCTGCCTGTGAATAGCACCTTCCAGTACTCTGCAAGCTAGTCAACAGGAAACGCTTCTAGGTTAGTACCAACCAGACTTCTCCACATCTTTGGACCATTGCATGTAATATCTTCAGCAATATTGTTAAAGCAGCTATCCTTCCAAAAGCAATCTATAGATTGAAAGTAATTCTCATCAAATTTCCAATGCAATTCTTCACGGAAATGTTTTTAAAGTTGTAAAATTCATATGGAGGCGCAAGTGACTCCAGATAGCAAGCACACAAACAAAAAACCAATAAAACAAACAACAATAAACAATCCTGAACAATAAAAACACAGCTGAAGGTATTGCCATACCCAATTCCGCGTTATACTACAAAGCCATAGTAATAAAAAGACCACGCCACTAGCACAAGATAGACACATTAATCAGTGGAACACAGCTGAAGACTCACTTAGGAGTTCCTGATTACTCACGCTTTGACAAGGATGACAAAAACAGCCATTGAACAAAAGACGGTGTCTTGACCAAATGATGTTGGGGAAACTGAGTCATTACATGCAGAGTGCGAATTGGCGCGGATGCTATGGAAACCAGTCTGGTAGTTTCTCAGAAAACTATCAGCAGGTCTACCATATGACCCAGCTATAACACTGACGAGCAAGGCTGCCTGGCTTACATTTAAAAAGCAGTTAATGTATTCTACCACAGCGGCAGAAAGCAGTGCAGGGCAAGGTGGCTTCGGGTCACCAGCAGCTGCTCATTTCTAGTTCTTTCCAGTTCTTTCCTGGAAGGCATGGGGCAACAGAAGCGCAGTATATGTAAAATATAAGCCTGGGAAAATCATTCTGATCTAAGGTAGGCAAAAAGTTCTTAGATTTGAAACCAAGATTATAGCCCATAAAAGACAAACTTGATTCACGGAACCTCATCAGAATCCAAAGCTACTCTACAATGACCTTTTAACAGCCTGAAAGGAAACTACTAAACAGAAGGGTATATTTGCAAACCATACATTCAAGAAGGAAAACAAGAATATGAAGACTCAATAGTCTGTCAAAGAACTGTTGCAGGATATTTTCTTGCTACATTTGCAATAAAGCTCGGTGATTGGGCAGTATGAAAGGTGGAAGGCGTGAGGAGTTGGGAGGAGAGGAGAGGAAGGGGAGGAGAAGGAGGGAGGGGGCAGCCACGGAGAACCACAGATAGGTTGAAAGCAGTCCTGGGTAGCAACTTCTATCAAAAGGTTAGATATTGGGTAACAACTCTAATTGTGTGGGCATCTTGTTGATTGAGCATTTCTAAATACATAAATCCTTTAGATAATCATTAAGCATTAAGAGTCATCATTCAGGCTTGGAGAGATGGCTCAGCAGTTAAGAGCACTGTATGCTCTTCCAAAGGTTCTGAGTTCAATTCCCATAACCACATGGTGGCTTACAACCATCTGTAATGGGATCCAATGCCCTCCTCTGGTGTGTCTGAAGACAGCTACAGTGTACTCATATATATAAAATAAATAAATCTTTACCGGGCGGTGGTGGTGCATGCCTTTAATCCCAGCACTTGGGAGGCAGAGGCAGGCGGATTTCTGAGTTCGAGGCTAGCCTGATCTACAGAGTGAGTTCCAGGACAGCCCGGGCTATACAGAGAAACCCTGTCTTGAAAAACCAAAAACCAAAAACCAAAAAAAAAAAAAAAGTCATCATTCTACTGGGTACTGCAGGCTGCAGGCATAGTGGGAATGGTCTGGGCTCAGCCAAGCATTGTGGACAGCGTGTGTCTAGTTGTGGAGCATATGGCCTCTGGCTGCTTCTGGCTTTGGCATGCTTGGCTTCTGGCAGCTTCTGTGCGGAACATGGTGGCCAATTAGATAGCCAACCTGCGCCACAGTTTTCTAAATACCACCTGATACAAGGAACCCCAATTAAAACTACACAAAGTATGAGAACAGACACTAAAGAGAAAATCCAGATAATAAACAGTCATGAAAACATAGTCCACACCATTAATCTTTAGGAATGTGTAAATTAAACCACAGTGAGATATCATGTCCTGTCTATCAAAATGACTACAGTAAAAATTACTTAGTAACACCAAGTGCTGACAAAGAAGCAGGGGAGCCATTGCTCACACAGGCTGGTTCAGCATCTATAGAAAACCACTTAGTGGTTTTGTAAAAAATAAACACCCAACTACAGTATGACTCAACACTCTAGTCACTGTCCTAAAGAAGTTGAAACAGGACCAATGGGATGGTTCAGTGGGCGAAGGCACTTCCAGCCAAGCATGATGATCTGAGCAGGCTCTCCAGGACCCGCACAGGGAAAGGAAAGAACGGACTCTCGGGCTCCTCTATGACCTGCACCAGCTTGCTGTGGCATGTGCATGCTCACACACACACAAACACGATTTTTAAAATGTCAGAAGAGGGGATAGCCATACAAAGCCCCGCTATAGGTTTCCACAGTATCAAAAATGTTCCTAGTCGGCCCAAACGAGACATGACCCAGATGTCTGTGAAGAGGTGATTGTTAACCAGGGATGCTTCTCTGTGGTGGAACACACCTCTGAGAGAGAATTATTGAGAACATACCATATATGATTCCTGTGCAGAGTGAAGAGCAGATCTCATGGTTATCAGATCCCATGATTCCATTTTCCATTTTCACAGGATCAGAATAGCTGAACTGTGGGGCTAGCCTGGTGGTGCCAGGAAGGGAGTGGTGAGCAAGACTGTAGAGAGTAACAGGAACATGCTGGTAGCTCTGTCACCTCCTAATGGTAAAGATATTCTATGGATTTGTAGGAAGTGACCCTCGTGAGAACTGGCCAGAGGGTGCAGGGCCCTCTCCAGGATAGCTGTGGGGAATCTCAGCCTGCAGAGTGATGTACAAACTTTGTGTGTCCGTATACCACACATGGGTTTAGTAAAAAGTTCTGCCCAGATAGAATTACCTTCAAAGCAGTGTCCAGCAGAGAAGGGACTGGACTTTGAAGGGAAGACGATGGCCACATATCTGTTGCTCTGCAAAGGCTGGGCAGGGAGGGCTCTTTCTCCTTCAGAGAAGCTCAAACATGAGGCCCAACGGCCACTGTGAGCATGGGCCCACTGCGGGCCAGACCCTATCAGTGGGTGATGTGGTGACCCCTTCCAGCCTCCTTCCTGCCTCTCCTTTCCTGCCCTCCAAGAATCCTCCTGGAGCAGCTCACTTCATCTCTGGTTCTCCATTTCTATCTCCTGGAGATTATTAATTAAAATTCTTTCAGAATCAATTTTCTGAGCAAAAATTGGTGTGGGAATGAGGCATTTATGTAACTCCTTCACACTGTTTTTCTTCCAGAAATGGATAATGGGCTCGTTTCAAATTGAATTAATAGATAATTAACACACGTGCAGACACAACCGGGAGAACAATGTGCCACTTAATATCTCTCTCCCTCTCTCTCTCTCTCTCTCTCCTCCTCCTCCTCCTCCTCCTCCTCC